>NC_056702.1:662232-684732 GCF_018831695.1 Puntigrus tetrazona
AATTGTAAAAATATTTTAAAATACTATAATAATATATTTATATGTGACCTATTTTTATAAATATTTTAACACACACCTGTAATATCTAATCAATCAGCTTCAGCTAACATGATCATGAATAACCAGGTTCTTGAGCTAGAAAGTGCAAGCTTCATTTTCCAGAAAGAACAGCTGGATTCATTTTAAATGTACTTTTCAGAAATGAAACTTCCAGGTTTATACCAAATTATCCTTAAAAACTTCTCGCGCCACCCAATTAAGTGGCATCTGAAGAAAACAACCCTGGGACCTAGATTACTTCAAGCATGTCGCTTCGTCTAGGTTTTATATTAATCCAAATAAAGCACGTTCTATCACGAAAAAACAAAGATGACAAAAACTCTCCGAGAGGCTTCAATCTAAACCGAAATGTTTAAGGTGGTAAATTGAATTTCATGCACTGTAACGAAAGACATTTTTACAGCGGCTTTCGAGCGATGATGAGTAAAACACATATGGAGGAGCTCTATTAATATTTCATCAAGTGACCGCAGGCTTTTTCATTAAAATGCTCTCTGCCTGAAATAATATCGCAGATGATTTCTGCCAGTTGTACTTTGCGTCTGTGAAATGAATAAATAAAAGAAGCAGCTTAACGGCAAAGAGGCAGCTTAAGACTGCCAGAACCTGAAACGTCAAGTATAAATAATAATTATAGAGCTTATGGTATTAGTGCTTCACAACAAACACACAAACACTCTTCTCTGGCGTTTAATTCAAAAACCTACTCTACTGCAATGCAATACTCCTACGTGAACGTTTGAATAATCGTTTACCTTTAAAGTCAACATGAAATGACACTTGCGACCTATTTGGACCCTTTTTTTTTTACCGTTGGATTAGCATGCACTCACGAACGTGCCCGGGTAGACCACAAGCATGCCTCCTGAAAGCAAACGCGGTCATTTTGATTTCATGTTGACTTTAAATGAGCGGCTCGACCTCTGCATGTCAAATCCTCTGCTCGTTTGCAAGCCAAAGCCTCAACGGGTCCTTGGCGGCTTGCAGCTGAAAAATGCAAAGAGTTTGAGAGGAAAAGCGATGAGAGAGCACAGTTGTGGATGAGAGAGCGTGATGTTTTGCCTTGCAGAGAGAGACTGAGAGAGAGATGAGAGAGAGAGAGAGAGAGAGACAGAGAGAGAGAGAGAGACAGAGAGAGAGAGAGAGAGAGAGAGAGAGAGAGAGAGAGAGAGAGAGAGAGAGAGAGAGAGAGAGAGAGAGAGAGAGAGAGAGAGAGAGAGAGAGAGAGAGAGAGAGAGAGAGAGAGAGAGAGAGAGAGAGAGAGAGAGAGAGAGAGAGAGAGAGAGAGAGAGAGAGAGAGAGAGAGAGAGAGAGAGAGAGAGAGAGAGAGAGAGAGAGAGAGAGAGAGAGAGAGAGAGAGAGAGAGAGAGAGAGAGAGAGAGAGAGAGAGAGAGAGAGAGAGAGAGAGAGAGAGAGAGAGAGAGAGAGAGAGAGAGAGAGAGAGAGAGAGAGAGAGAGAGAGAGAGAGAGAGAGAGAGAGAGAGAGAGAGAGAGAGAGAGAGAGAGAGAGAGAGAGAGAGAGAGAGAGAGAGAGAGAGAGAGAGAGAGAGAGAGAGAGAGAGAGAGAGAGAGAGAGAGAGAGAGAGAGAGAGAGAGAGAGAGAGAGAGAGAGAGAGAGAGAGAGAGAGAGAGAGAGAGAGAGAGAGAGAGAGAGAGAGAGAGAGAGAGAGAGAGAGAGAGAGAGAGAGAGAGAGAGAGAGAGAGAGAGAGAGAGAGAGAGAGAGAGAGAGAGAGACAGAGAGAGAGAGAGAGAGAGAAGAGAGAGAGAGAGAGAGAGACAGAGAGAGAGAGACAGAGAGAGAGAGAGGGAGGAGAGCACAGGGAGCTCATGAGCATTAAACCCACAGCATTAGAGGAAACCTAAAGGCTAGGAAATAACGTGATCTGGTAATTACACGCTCAGACAAGAAACACCACAATCACCAGAAAAACATCCGTGAGAGAAAATATAAATGGGTAGAAAATGGATATAAATATACGTGATCAATGAGTATATATTAATGCAGGGTTCCCACTTTTTCAGTGTTTTGGGATTATTGCACATGCATGCAGACAAAAAAAGGGTTTAAAAAAACAAAAAAGGGTTGCAACACTTTAAATTGATGTTTTTAAGCCAAAACGTATTAAAAAGTGAGAAAAGAGAGAGAATAAAAATAATAGAGAATTAAAGAAAATTTCTCTATTAATTTAAATATATTTATCTTAATAAATATATACACATTTATATATTATATAATAATTTAGTGAATTGCTTTTAATGATTCATTCAATGGTGTTTGTAGTTACTAATTTCTGTTTATTTATATACTAATTTATATACCAATTTATATATATATATATATATATATATATATATATATATATATATATATATATATATATATATATATATATATATATATGTGTGAAGTGTGACCCTGGAGTACAAAACCATTAAAAATATCTATTTTTATTTTATGTTAAAATCATTAAGATATTAAGTAAGGATCACGTTCCATAAAGATATTTTGTGAATGCCCTCCTGTAAATATACCAAAACCTAAATATTGATTAGTAATATGCATGGCTAAGAACTTTAAAAATGATTTTCTCTCCCTCAGACAAACCCTACATCAATGGAAAGCTGTCAGATTATGAATACTCCTCATGTTTAAATAAAATAACCCTTCATTTACATATCAGATTATGTATTTATACACACAGTGTGCACCCGATGCTGGACCTGATCTATCTGACCCATCCGGCGGTTTGCTTGCAGGCTGTGGGAACCCTGTGCGCTCTGTACCTTGGACAGATGCTGTCTGTGCCGGCGCTCTATAGTCAGGTCCCCACGAAACACGGGCGAGGACACTTCAGAGCGGGAGTCCGGGTTGAGCGGGCGGTTGGGGGAGAAGGTGTGGTACCCGGCCAGAGAGCCGTGGGAAGGGGACGTGGGGATGGACTCGGCGATCTGGCCCATGGTTTTGGGGCTGGGCAGCGTCCCGTATCCGACCCGGCTGTGCGCCTGCCTCTGCTGCCACTCGTACAGCTGCCACATGGTGTCGTCCCGAATGGAGCGGCGCTTCTCGGTGCTCGTGGGCTGCAGCGCCCGGTCGTACACCGACCCCGCCACGCTGCAGATGCTGTCCGGACGCAGCATGTTCCTCGGGAGCGTCCGGTAACCCTCGGGATAGCGCGGGACGATCTGAGCGCGGTGGCTCGGCATGTTCCTCGGCAGAGTTTGGTAGGATGTAATGCTGCAGGATAAAGACATATGGGTTTGAGTTCAAGAAAAACAAAGGCGCAATATGTCACATTTTTTTATAAATTAAATAAATTCTGCTTTTAATTCTGACATGTTTTTAAAAGAAAAAACATAAAAATGATAAATGGAAAACAAAGAAACTTAATCAAACTTAATAAACTAAATATTTTCAAAATATTTGAATACTTATACATGTATATCTTTATATATATATATATATATATATATATATATATATATATAGATATATATATATATTATATATAAAAAAAGTTGTTAAAAAGTTTCATGATTTTAATTTGAGTTGTTTTTGATCAATAAAATATTTAAAACCATTAAAATGGAGATCAGAAACATTAAACCCTCAAAACCTAAAGGGACATAATTTTGAAAAAAAGAAATTTGGGGTCGTCGCTTTTTTTCCCCCTATTATTATTGCTCTTTTGTTGATTTTCATTGCTTCTATTGTTTTCATGTGTAAGTCACTTTGGAGAAAAGAGTTTGCTAAATGTAAATGTATTTATGAATTACCAAAAAAGGGTTTAATATTAATTTCTCATTCATTTCACATCTCTTTCAACTCTTAATCAAAATATTAAAAAGTGACCTTTTATTTAAACAAAAATTAAACCAAGTAAAAATAACATTATTGTAAAATATTACTACAATTTTAAATAACCGTTTCCTATCTGAATTTGAATTGAATACACTCTATGCTGTAATATATAATTATCATTTTTGTCAATTAAATTCATTTATTAATTTATTGTCTTTAAATTAAATATAAATTCTTTCTGCGTGAATTTAATTATTATTTATGCCCATCTTCAACATTTGGTAGAAGACAAGAGAAGTTGGCGTCACAGAAAGGTCAACGATATACAAAACAACTCCACTTGAAGAAGAGAGTTTTATAATACAATCATGCTAATAAGGCCCGGCTTTGACTTTCTGATGATTTCCTGTTGTGCCGCGGGTGTTAATTAAGCACCGACTCATTAGCATACGGTAAAAGCATCATGCTTAAACTCGTCAGAGCGCCCTTCACTCCGGCTGATCATTAAAAAGCTCTAATTTTTCGTCGCTCGTCATCCGCTGATCGTTCAGAAATAATTAGAGCGTACACGAATCGGCAAACGCACGCGTGCCAGGACGCTTTCCGACGAGTTGGTCTTCACCAGATCGGCTTAGCGCTTTTATAGGCACCATTAAAAGGTTTGGCATGAGCAGCCTTGTACTGACGGAGCAGAAATCAATAAAGAGCTCCCGCTGCCAAGATGCACGACCACAAAAGTCGTGTCTCAATTTGCTGAACACGAGGAGCTCCAAACGATGTTGGCTGGATGCAGAAAAGCAGCTCAATTATCTGCCTCGGTGTGGGCACTGGCAACATTAACCTAGTTTAATCTAATTTCACATTTTACAGCAGCTTATTTAATTGAACGCAATCTAGCAGGTATTAATACATAATCGCTGAAATACAAAAAAATAATCGCTGGCATATATATTGGCACCTATTTTAGGCAGATTTTGAAAAATGCTAAATTAAGCCCATTTTTAATACTCTTGAATAATAAAAGAGTATTAATAATAAAATTGACAATGACACCGTTCGTTACTAAGATATGTTTAATACTAAGATATGTTTAAAAAAAAATATTATTTGAAGCATGCATTAAATTTTTTATCCAGAATGCCCCCCTCAAACGTTAAACAACTAAAACATTTGTAATATAATAAATATTATATTTAAATATTAAACATACACTGAAAATATTTTTTTATTAATTTTGAAAATTGTTACAAAATTTAAAGCCTAAAAATATTTTTTACACAACTTAATAAAAACTGTAATACTAATATGCATTTAAATATGTTACTTAAAACATGCATTAAGATTTAATAAACTAAATAGAAAACGTGCAAAAACTTAACTAATTTTACATTTTAACTTATTTAGACAATTATAATAAAAATCATGCTGTCTTTAAAAATCTCACTTGAAACCTGCATTAAGCAGGAGATTTATTACACTAAATACAGCACTAATAAATCAAACATTGTTAATATTGTGCAGAGTTGTCATCTTTTAATCATCCTTGCACATCTGTTATCCTGGACGAAATCAAAAAACCCTGTCAAACTCTCTTTATAAAGATAAACCAAAAATAAATCAGAAGTGTGGCATGCAACCCCGCGCTCTGCTGAGAGTCTGGGGAAAGTTTTTGATTGGTTCAGGGCGTGCATACGCAAGAAACCCTGTCGAAAACGAGCCAGGCGGTGGTCTACGCGAGAGCGTAGCGTGATATGCGCACGAGTTGCACAAATATTGATGATAGTTTCTGAAGAGCATGTAGGCAGAGCTTCACCGATGCCTTTTGATAATCGGCATGAATCAGCATCTTAAATAACGCGAGCACGCGGCGCCGTTCTCTCTTCCTGTTCCTCTTCCTGCGCTGACAGCAGCTCTGATCCACTTGGAGACAATTTTTTGCGCTGCCGGAGCACAAAGCTCCATGACTTATTCATCAGAGGAGAGGAGGACGAGACGAGCGGAGCAAACACACGTCCTCCTACTCTGCCTCGGCTAAACGGAGGATGGCACCTGACAGCAAACGGGCCGGCGGAGGCTGGGAGGCCGGGCAGAGCTGGAAATATCTGCTGGGTCGTGATAAAGAGCTCGTGTGTGTCAGGGGACCGAGAGTGGGAGAGAAAACAAACTCAGACAGACAGAATGATGCACGGATAGCGCATCTGGTTTGTTTTCTGACAGACGGCGAGCAAAAATACAACTATATATGCTCATCTGCAAAAACCATGCAATTGCATGGAATATTTAAACTGCAGTGGGGCTGTTCTTATTAAGTAATAATAATAACTAAAAGTCTGAGACGTAATTCAGAGAGGAACGTGATATCGAATGAGGAAAGCGGAGGGGGTGGCTTGTTCGTTCTACTGCAAATTGATTGGATGTTTCATTGAGAAATGAACGCTGGAGGGGCGTGGTTTATGATGTCACGCTGACGTCATCAGAAAAGAGGGGAGGAGCATTACAAGAGCTGGATTAAAGAGTACGAAGGTAAACACAGATAGTCATTAAGACTTTAAACGAAAACAGGCAAAATTAATAATTGTTTACATATTAGTTAGTTTTACAGCAAAAGCAGGTAACTCCACATTTCACGTTTTAGGGTTCACTCGATCTTTGTAATCTCCTCGGATGAGCGAATGCATTTAAGTGGAAAGTAGCTCTGTCACCTGATTACACCGCGCCGATTCGCCAAAGCGCACTCAACCGTAAAACGTGAACTCGCGATTCCTTGAAAGTGGCTTTTTTTGACCAAACGCGCTAAGGTTTTAAACCGCACTAGATGTGGAGAATACTGCGCCACCATCAGCACATTTTTCTGTTTTTGCAAACGAACGCTCAAAAAGCAATCGTGCGTGTTGCGTAGTCCGTAAGCCGTTTAGTTTGTTATAAATAAGGCCCCTGGCTACAGGGTCCCTCACCTCCTGGTGTCGTCGTCCGGGGCCCGCGTGCGATGCGTACGGACCCACTGCTCCAGCTGCTGCATGGAGTTGGTTCTGCTCAGGGTTCGCTCAGGCTCTGCCGGGGCCGTGGTCCTCTGGGTCATCGCGCTGCTCATGTCTCCGGGGCTTCTGTCTCCTCCTCGCTCCCCGGAGCCGTTGACCTGAGCCGGCTTGTACTGGCCGGCCCCCGCCGCGCTCTGGAGCTGTCTGGAGGACGAGACGGCCGCAGCGATGGCCGCCGCTTGAGCCGGCTGGAGCTTGATGCTGTTGATCTTAGTGAGCGGCCGCTCCGCGGCGCCCTCTTTCTGGAAGCCGTATTTCTCGCCCTCCCGCGGCGGCGGTACGGGTTTCTCCGGATCCTTCTGCTGCACGTGTTTGTCTGCGTGAGGGTACCTTGCGTCTTTCTGCAGGATCTTCTCGCCGTCTTTCAGCGGAGCGTATTTCTCGCCTTCCCTCTGAAGCGTGAACTTGTCTCCGTCTTTGTGCAGCGTGTATTTCTGGCCGTCCTTCTGCAGCAGGTACTTTTCTCCGTCTTTGTGGACGGCGTATTTCTCGCCGTCTTTCTGCAGGACGTATTTGTCCACGTCCTTCTGCAGCATGTATCGGTCTCCGTCCTTCTGCAGAGCGAGTCTCTGAGCGTCTTTGTGCAGGGTGTAGTTGTCGGCGTCTCTCTGGAGGGTGTATCGCTCTCCATCTTTCTGCACGCTAACCCTGCCGTCTTTCTCTTTCTGCTTGTCCGCGGCTTTCTGCTTCTTCTCCTCCTGGCGGAGCGTCTCGCGGTTTCTCTCGTTGTTTTGGATCTCGGGTCGGGTCAGGACTCTGTGATTCAGCATGTTGTTCATCTCCTGAGGGCTGCGTGAGTCAACCTTTACCTTCTCAAGCCTGCTGGAAGAGAAGAAACAAGCTAGCGAGTGAGAAAAACAAGCTCCAGGTCTATCATATTTATAAAGAGCTTCACTACACAAACTACGTGTGATGCAGAGCGCCACCGAAACACTAAATAAACACGAGCTCTTTCTGACCGAACATTTGTGCCTCTTAATAAAAGTCACTTTGTTTCTATGAAAAGCGAGCTGCGGTTCAATCGCAGCTGTGATCCCGCCGGCGGGAAAAAAAGGAGAAAAGCAAGCGTTTGAGTCTGAGAGAACTCTTTTTATCTGCGATTGTGCTAAAAGCTGTAATGAAACAGAGACACAGAGCTGTGGAAATCTCTTCTCGACAGACTCTCTCGGGATGAAGTCAAAAAGGTATGACAAAAGCACCGTTATAAAGAGTAAACACTGAAGTGACTGAAGGGACTAAAAGACAAGTTAACAAAATGATAAATAATTCTTAAGCAGGAAAATATTTACAATTAATTTTTGTACATAGCGCATTTATTACAAAATTCAATCATCTTCTTAGCGGTTATAGTTATTTATATAGCGTTTTTTAATTATTTATATTATTTATTACATTGTTTTGCTTTTTAGAAACAGCTTCTTAAAATATACATTTAAAAAAAAAAAAAAACATTTTGACATTATTAATGATCATAAAGAACTTTATTATTTTAATTTATTATTTATTCGACATTTTTCAGTTAATTCTATTAATTACTTATTTTGTTTTGCTTAAAAAAAATTCTTAACCCAGAAAATCAAATTGAGTCAAATATTTTGTATATAAAAAGTGCACATTATATCTGAGCACAAAGAACTTTAGGTTTATATATATATAAAAGTTACATTTTTGACAGTATTACTAATAAAAAATTCACATATCTCTGACAACTTTAGGTTTAAGAAAATAATTTGCATTTAAAACTTAATGAGTATTTTGAATATTGTGAGTAACTGAATAACAATTCACGTTACCTCTACTCGTAACAATCAACTTTATGCTTTAAAAAATTCTAATAGAAAAAATGATTAAAAAGATGAAATAATTTGCAATAATATTAGTATCTTGACAGTATTACTGATAATAAAAACATTGATTTTATTATTTATTTTGAAATTATTTACTTATATTGTAATTGATAACTTCCTTTTATGAAGTTCAGACTGAACCGAAGCACATTTCTAACCTTCTGATTGGCTCAGAGTGGACCAACGCTGCATCCGTCATAACCTTCATCCATGACTCCATTTCTTTGGCTGTGTCAGTGCTGAAATAGTACGTCCGCATGTTGGGATGCGTCGCCTAGTCGTGAAAAATCAACATAGCAACCTGAGGGGAAAAGAGACTGGACGGTGAATACCAATAAATACCTGCTTTGGGTGTCCTAGCTGGTGTCAGCGGCACAAAATGCAATAATGCTTGAGTAGTCTTTCTGAAGTGAGCAGAAATTCGTCAGGAGGATTTGAGCTGACAGACCCCCGTCGTTCAGAGCCCCTCAGGAGTTTGTTTGACTGCTCGACTCTGACAGCTTTTGTCTGGATATTACAACTCGTCTTTCACAACAGTTTATATAAGCTTCAAAGAGCAAACACTCAGCGCTTTAGAATAGTTAGCAAGAACTCTGTTCTCAACCCTAGTGGGACGTTTCAGTCTACATAGGCAGCATACAAAATACGTTTCTATGAGATACGCTCTTAATGGGTGCCGTCAGAATCCGAGCACTGATAAAAAAAACATCACCATAATCCACAGCACTCTATCATTAAGCTGTTTTAGCTTGGGGTCATTATTATTGGCTCGTATTTTGGCCAGAAGCAACGGTTTGAAGTTAAAAACGTCTTATAACGATGGATTTGCTTCTTACAAACGTGCAGCTCTTGGCTTCACAAGATGTTAACTGACGGACTGGAGTGGTGTGCATTATTGTGGTGTTTTTATCAGCTGTTTGGACTCTCATGCTGACGGCACCCATTCACTGCTGAGTGCTATAATGCTACATCTCTCCAAATCGGTTGAAGAAACAAACTCATCTGCATGTCGGCCTGAGGGTGAGTGCGTTTTAGGCAAATGACCGTTTTTGGGTGAACTACTCCTTTAAGGTCTATATAACGAAAGGATGAAGGCATTTTCTGGTTAACGCAGGGAAGTATGTTAACGAGGCATCGTGCAAACTCAGGACTCACCGTATCAGCGAGGCTCCATCCAGTAAACATGTTGATGCTCGAGTTCACGAGTCCTCACCGAGGACAAGTCACACCATTGTGAAACAGAGAATAAGATCGAGAAAAAGCAGTGAGTCGACATGGAAATACCTGCACTAATAGGTAAATGACTCCACAGAGATGCAAACTCTCACAGAACAAGGCACAAAAACGCAGCGTCGGCTGAAAAGTGCCATCCAGTAAAAACCTGTGTCAGGAAACCGGTCTAGCTCAAGTTAATGATTGCTTTACTAGAGCCAAACTCTCGCCCTCGAGCAGGACGGCAGGATTTTATATTCAAGACTTAATTAAACTCACAGGTGAACACACCGATCCAACCCAGGAGAGAGACTAAAACGGTCTAAACTTTCATTCTCACGTTGATATTAAAAAGCTATGCTGGCCTAAAGTCAGCGTAATATTTCTAATACTTTTAATGGAAACAGTCAGGGTCCTAAAAGTTATTAGGTAAGTAAAAATGTTGTGATTCGATTTGGTATCTAAAAGAGGCAACGAACAACGCATTTTATTGCATTTATTAATCTAGGTTTAAGTTAATCTAGGATAAGTTATAAATACATGTGCAAAAGTTTGTGGTCAGTCTTTTTTTTAAAAGAAATTAATTATTTTATTCTGCAAGGATGCATTAATTTGATCAAAAGGCATTTTAAAAGGCCCTAAAAGTTTCCTACTGCAAATAAATGCTAAAGGAATCCTGAGAAATAAGTTTCCACAGAATTATGAAGCTGTTTTTAACACTGATTGATCATGTGACACTGAAGACTGAAGTAATGATGCTAAAAACTAAAGCTTGTAACCCCAGCAATCAATTGCATTCTTAACTATATCTATTATCTTTTTACTGCAGTTTTGATCAAATAAATGCAGCACGAACTTCTTTTAAAATGAAATCTTACGTTGATATGCTATTGCCTTTCTAAAGTTACATGGAGAAAGAGATCTTAAAGGTGCATACATGTCAGTTCATGTTTGAATTTGTACAATTAACCTTAACCTCGTTTTTCCCAAATGGTGGCCAATAAAACAGCAAGGGCTATTATAGAAAAATGTTTGAGAGAAAGCGAACGCGTCTCTGACCTTGAAGGCGTATTTTCTGCTTATGTGGTCGTCCACAGATAGCATGGAGATGTGGAAGCTGGGCAGGAGGATACTTCCCAAGATCCCCTCTTCCTTCTCATCTGAAGACACAAAGAGAGAGAGACGTTAGCATATATTAGCCGGCTGCCAGGGAACCTGTTAAACTTGAAGCTGACGGCTGGGTGTTTATTTCGGCAGGGCTTTGGGTAAACAGTCCGGAGGGGCTGATGGGAAAACTGCAGGGTTGTGTGCATCCGAGCGTGTCAATTGTGACTGCTCTCGACTGTGAACTCCATCGTTTTGATTGCAGACTGCGACCAATCCATCAAGAGTTGCTTGCCGACAATTCAGAGCGACGGCGGTGTTAACCCTTACCATTACCGCAACAATGCCAAAAACAGCCATTAATCCATTCAACGTTCACAAAAAATGTATTTTATTTGCAAAACCTACCATTCAATCGTTCGTCAGAAATAACAGCACAAGACAAATGAAATTCAGACTATCAGCACAATTAAGAGTGATATTGCTTTTAATAGTTTACCCATAGGTCCATAGAGTTATAGTAAATTTATGAAAATGATTTATGAACGTTTTATAGGAACAATTTATGAAACATTTTGAACTCTACACCTACAAAAACTCAAAGCCACCAAACTAACGAAGTTGAGTTTTAAACCCGAGGTCAGTATCTCAAAAAATGAGCTTTCGGTAAAATTTCGTTTGGGCGCAACACCAACATTTTCCCCATAAGATGGCAGAAAAACTCAGAGCGTTTGTGATTGACTTTGTTTCTTTCTTTTAAATATTAGACCACAAGCGCACACGCATACAAACCACACTCTGACATTCATACCAACACACCCACACAATTGTAGCTGCATTATTTATCCAATTGGCTCAATAATAAACAGAGGCAGAAAAGAGGAATAAAGGAAGTCAAACATTTCAATTTGAAGTCTTGCCAACAGAATGAAAGCTTATTAGGAACAACTGCATCATTTTACAGTTAAACGACACTACGATTAAAAATAGCAGTTGTTACATTTTTGGTCCTGAGGAGAACAATTTTTTTGTACCTAGTGTAAAATAGATTCAAAGGAAATGAGGGTGGGATATTAAAGGTACAGTAAAAATACACACCTGAGTCAAAATGTTTGCAGTTAGCAAAAATATAAAATATATAGAAACTAAACTAAAAATGTCCATAAGTCTGCACACGGTTTAAATAAACAGAAGGTCAAAATTGAGCAACTTGACACCAATTCATATCTGTTTTTGCTTTGCCAACAAAAATAGTTCCAACATGATTCAACAAATCACTTAAAGACCTGAATGAACTGAATCAGTTGAGTGAATAATTCAACGAGAAATATTATTGAATGTTCCTGAATGAGTCAGTGTTTTTGAAGTAACAAACCACTTGTTTAATCGCTGAATCATTTGAAGATGATAGTATATTTTGATAGTACTGTGATAGTACAATTATCATAACAGTATAAGTCTGTGTTTTAAAAGAATTTGAATGAATGAATACATTTCTCAGTCATAAAGACAGTCACTTGTAAAATAAACAATCGGGTTGAGTGAAAGATTCAATCATTTACTCATGAAGACAGCCGCCGGTTTCATTTTCGAGGGAGTAAAATCAGTTGATGGAAATATTCAATCATTTTCTTATAAACGCAGTCACTTGTTTCAATCAAGATTGAATCGTTTACAGGTGACAAATATATTTTGCTCATGAATAAGTCAGTGTTTGGGAAGGAATGAACTCCTCACTCACACCTGAATGATCTGAAATGGCTGAACGGTCACTTGTTTCGTCTCTGAATCAAATTGGTTGCATGGAAAAATTCATTGATTGACCGACAATATATTTTATTTGTTTTTGAAGGAATCGTAAAAATGACTCACTTGTCAACCTACTGGTATAATGCTAACTGAACGTTAAGACTCTTGGGATGCAAACTGAATAGAACATGCTTGCTTTTCCTCTGCCATGGAGACCAATGAAGGCAATGATACTTTAGCACCGTTACACACAATTGTCTTTTAAAAGTTCCATGGAGCAAGTTTTTGCATTGTGGAAACATCCCACACACACCGAGTCCTGGAGCAGCGTGCGCGGCGTTCAGAAGAGAAGAAAGCTGCCGGTGGCTCACAGCAGACGAGCAAACAAACACAGAGATGCTCAGCTCTCTCGTCAAGATCAGACTCAGCGGGCTGGCTTTAGGGAAAGCACATACTGATACCGCCAGAAAAACAATTCAAAGCTCAGAGGAAGTTCACAAAACTCCAACGGTTCTGCGCCAGATCTCAGCCAACAGTCATTAGGACCGGAGCGGTAAACAATTATTCTGGATATTTGCCATTAATGATTCTTTAAATGCTTCGGAGGAAGAAAGACTTAGAACAAAGAAAAATAATTATACTGCCAAATGATGAAAGATGTTCTTTTATACTGTAAAAACGCCAAACAGTTCTTGCAGAAAATGCTCTTCGGTGCCTTTTCACTCTTCTTAAAAGGCGACAAAAATCAAGTCAATATTAAACAACAATACTAAAACATACAAAAATACAAAAACAACCATTCAAAGGTTTGGGGATTGTTTCTTCTGATCACCAATACTGCATTTATTTGATGCAAAACTATAATATTGTGAAAATAACTGTTTTCTATTTGAATGCATTTTAAAGAGTCATTTATTTCTGTGATGCTATTTCCAGCATCATCACCCCGGTCTTTAGTGCCTCCAGAAATCCTTCTAATACGGTCATTTTCTGCTCAACTATTTAACATTATTATCAATGTTAAAAACATTTGCGCTGCTTAATATTTTTTTGTCAGATATCTATGAAGAACAGAAAGTTCAAAGGAACAGCATTTATTTTGATTATATTTTCATTAAAATGTCTTCACTGAGACTTTTGACCAATTAAGTGCACCTATGCTAAAGCTATTAGAAAGTACTTCTTTTTTTAAAACTGTTGAACAGTAGTGTATTTTTACGCATTTGCGTTTCCCAAACCTAGCTGAAATTCAAAAAGTATTATTATTCACCACCTTTTTTTATAAAACTTCATAATGCGTATGGTTCAGTCACGCTAAATAAGACAAATAATTTATTATTTCATGCTGAATTTAACACATATCCCCATTAAAAATTGCCTACTAATATTTTACACCCCAGGTAGTAAACATAAGAGTTCATAACAGTCTGTACTAACTCCATGCGTGATAAGACATCACATGCCTCGCATATGATTGTACTGTGACCAAAACGATGAGCTGGCGATGCAGTAGCAGCTGACACAGACAGGGGGCGTCAGAGATCGGCCCTCCTCCGCTCTCAGGGCCGTTCAGAGCTTCACCTGTCCTTCATCACTGACATACACATGCAACATTTAATCTGAGGCGTCGAGATGGAGGATATGTACAGGCAGTCTGAGCACGTCCGATGCGTGGCTGGAATACTGCTCTGTCTTCTCTGTCAGCCAATAAACAGCCTCGGTCCTCTTGGGTCTGGCTGTGAAAGGAGGATCTGATTGCGCTGCCCGACTGTTTAATTGCACAATTTATGGAGATCTAAGAGAGCGTCCTCAAGAGACCTCAGCATGCAGCACAACCCGTCCAACCTTTGGGCTCATACTGTGGGAGCTTGTTATACCAAAGAATTGATTCTGATTGGTCAAACACAATATTTAAATATCTGAATAATAATGCTATCTTTTGAGAAACTATACTGAAATTATATTGATGCAGCAAAAAATAAATAAAATTTTATATATATATATATATATATAACATATTTTATTAATATATAATATTTTTAATAATTTTTATAATATAATTTAATAATAATTATTTTTAATAATAATTAATAATTGTATTAATATATAATAATTTAGAAAAATATAAATTCATTATTAATTTATTTTATGTGTGTGTGTATATATACACATATATAAAAAAAAATAAAATGAGAAGTGTACTAAAAGTGAAGTGTATTAAAAATCCCTCAAACTGAAATAGAAATCATAAAAAGATAACTGAAAACATTATTTGAATGCAGATATTTAAATATATAAATAAAAATAATGTTCAATATGAGAATATAAAATAAAAAAGTTGAAGTATTAAAACTTCAAAATCATAAACGAATTAAGCAGAATAGAAATAATAATAAATAATAAAAAGACAAAGGCACATAACACAATTACAAAGAAACGCAAAAAAAGCATATTTAAAATGAATAATAAAAGTGAATAAATACTAAAATAGTTAGTAAACAACATTAAAATACTACTGAAATAGTGACCACTGTCAATGGTAACACTGTATAACTGAACACAGATTCAACATTTATATAGATTTATTATTTGTGGCCATCTCTGTGATATGATATGATCATTAGTCCATAATAAACCTCATCAGGGTAATTCTACTGAGACACTATAATGTCCATTGTAAATATCCATTATTTAAGTTACAACTGACAATCATAGAATTCTTTTAAAAAAGACTAGCTATTTTTAAAGGATAAAAACGACTCGCTCAGAGTGAACCACAAAAAGAATCAAAAGAACCGAACCCAATCATTACTGATTCAAATTCAGGAATCAGAATCATTTAGTAATGTCTGCCATTTATTCAGATCACAAAAAAAAAAGAACTTTTGGAAACCATATATAAACCATTTATTAAGTTCTATGTAAAACCCACAGATAGCAGCTTCAATGTGCAACTTGATCATAGCAGACAAAGTCAAAAATCACTGTGAGGTGTGTGTGTGTGTGTGTGTGTGCGTGTGCGTGTAAACAGACACACTAGACCCACCTCTGTAGTAGAAGAGGCACATGTCAGACAGAACGAACCATCTCTTCTTCCACATCTTCATCCCGGTACTATCCTGTAAAATCCAGCAACACAGAAGCCGCCAATCAAAGCCCGTCCCTTTCCAACGCACGCTTCCTTCCCTCAAACACATCTCTGCTTTGTTTTCCACTGTTCTCAAGAAAGGAAACTTTTTTTTTTTTTTTTTAAGGTGACTCGTTTATTTGAGGCATGAATCGCATTCATATTCCTCCCTCGTGTTTTACTGTTTGTTGTGTTAATGTTTGCACCGTGTAAGCACGTAAATTTTAATTCAGACAACAAAGCCTGATGGTTTTGCTTGTGCTGCGGAGGAAGTTTGGGGAAGGGGAGAGACCACCTCTGAAGTCATGTTTTTCAAAGGAAAGCTGGCACAGCGATCACACGCAAAGACGCGCTCGATGCGGCTGTAACACTCTGTGTGTTTGTTTCCATCTGCCTTTTATGAGAAGAGGTTGTGAAAAATATGATGCAAAAGCACAAATGTGTTTGAGGAGTCGTGCATGGTCTGCATAAAACACAGGCAGATAAAGCAAGGATGAGGCGTTTGATGGATAAGCTTTTAAGTGCAGGCAAATCTCAGGAAACATGACCATCAGCAACTAAATAACCACCAAAACTGTTCGACTGATAACTTTTATGTGATATAACCATGACGCATATTTTTTAAATATATTAGTACTAAGGAAATTAAGTATCATGGAAAAATTCATATAGAATTATAATAAATAATAACAAAAAAAAGCTATTTATTTGTTTGATTTCGTGATGCAATATTTTCAAGTTAAAATAAATTCTAACACAATATACAAATATAATTCTATTTAATAAATTATAAAATAACACGCATATATACTGATAACTGTTAATGTAAAAAATATTAAAACATTTTTAACAGCTATTTAATATTATATTAGGTCCTAACAATAGAGGCCAAATTACTCAAAATGAAATAAATATTGAAATATATAAATAAACTGTTAAATGCATAATTATTTAATATATAAATAAATGAACACTGAAATGCATAAATAAATATATACATATTTATTCATGTAATTATTTGTATATTTATTTATCTTTTATTAATTTCTTTAAATTTTCATTTATATATATATATATATATATATATAAAATATAAGTTAAACTTACAAATTTTGTGATACATTAAAAAACGAGCATAAAACACACTATTTATAAATAAATAACACTATATATTAAATATATAAAATGAATTTTTTGAATCTATGCATTTATTTATATATATATATATATATATATGTATATATTTCATTATTTATTAAACCATTTATTTCTATATTTCAACATTCATTTAATTATGTAATTTTGAATAATTTGGCCCTCCATACCTACGATCTGGACGAATTCACTGAGGCTGTAACTTCGTATATCAGTTTCTGTGAGGATAAGTGCATTCCCACCAGGACCACATTCTGGCCTATCTGAAGGACATCACCGGACCCTTACTGGACCCTCTTCAGTTCGCCTACAAGGTCCGTGGATGATGCAGTCAACTTATGCCTGCATTACATCCTACAACACCTCGACAGACCTGGGAATTACGCAAGGATCCCATTTGTGGACTTCGGTTCGGCCTTCAATAGCATCAAGCTTGACCTCCTCTCAAAACTGACACGGCTCTCCGTGCCCACCTCTATCTGTCAGTGGATTACCAGCTTCCTGACAGACAGGCAGCAGTTTTAGTGAGGCTGGGCAAACTCTCACTATCAGCACTTGTGCTCCTCAGGGTTGTGTTTTCACGAATGACTGCACTTCAGAGAACCTCTCTGTCAAACTCCTGAAGTTTGCGGACGACACCACAGTCTTCGGCCTCATTCAGGACGGTGACGACTTTGCTTACAGACAGGAGGTTAAAGAGCTGGCTATCTGGCAGGGTTTTTAAGGAACGCTCCACTTTTTTTGGAAATAGGCTCATTCTCCAACTCCCTCAGTGTTAATAAGTTGAGTTTCACCGTATTTGAATCCATTCAGATGATCTCCGGGTCTGGTGATAGCACTTTTAGCATAGCTTAGCATAGATCATTGAATCCAATTAGACCAGTAGCATCGCGTTCAAAAATGACCAGAGAGATTCAATACTTAAAACTCAACTCTTCTTTGGTTTATCGGGTACTAAATAACAGTTTAGATATTCTAGGCCAATATGATTAGGAACTATGCTTTCATTCTGGTGCAATAATGATAAGAAAATATACATAATATACACAGTATACGCAAATATATTATGCAAAGAAAAATCATTTGAGAATCTATTGAAAATAATACTTAAATAATTGAAAAATTACTTGGCAGAAATATGCTACATACTTTTTTGTGTGCATTTATAAGCACGGAGCCACAGACCTGTTTGTAAAGCCAGCCGTTTTTCACCACCGGGGCATTGGGGTTCCTCTTGATGGAGTTGGACCTCTTGCCGAAGTTGTGGACTTTCTTTGAGGACCTGGAGAGCTGCAAACAGAGAGAGAGAGAGAGAAAAGAGAGAGAGAGAGAGAGAGAGAGAAGGGCTTGTGAAGGCTCGATCTTGCCTGCATACATTATTCAGCGATGGAGCTGTAAATAATTACAACTTACTAGTGAAGTCCTTTAATGCATGCATTATGAATCAACAGCACTTACGAACCCTCAAAATGTTAAAAAACTGCTTAACAGAAGTCAAAACACACAGGAAACAATCTGAGGAGAGTGAATCTGACATCGGATTCACCTCTTGATTATGTCCACCGAACCCTCCAGTGATAAATGCTGACAATAATAAATTATTAATGCACATTTAATGCCCCTGTATGAGTTTTTGTCCTATATGTATATAAATTCAACTCAACAACAGTTCAATAAATAAAAAAAATATTTTTGTGTCCGATTTTAGACAGAATATTGCCTGTTTGCTCAATTTTGCCAATGAATATTTTATGAACGTATGCTTAATTTAAATAATCTATGCATATGTGTTCTTTTATTCATTTGAAAAAACGGCAACATCCTGAACAACAGCCATTCATTAATTCTTCATCTTGTTTGGGTGTCTTTATGTTATACAGAAGTAAAAAATATTTGGTGGGTTGTCTGAATGACAAGTTGACTAGTCTTTTGAAAGCCTTGCATAACGAGTCTGATTTAGAAACTTCTAAGAGGTCATCCACATTGTTTTTTATGCAAGATATTGCATTAAAAGGCATGATGGTAACACTAAAATTAAATAAACTAAGATCAATGATTGCTTAAGATGGATTTTTAACTAGCTGCACAACCCACTGCATTTTTATGAAACCCTATATCAACTTAACATCACAGAGCGAAGGCGATGAAGCCGATGTGCAGTAATGAGGACAATAATTGTGTAACATGCTATTGATGCATGATGGGACGGTCCAATCTGTCATGCTGGAACTAGGCCAAGGTCAGCGAGTTAGCGACTCACTCTGGTTGTTGGGCTGCTGGGATGTGTGGTGTAGTCTGAGCCGCCCGTGTAGTTTGACGCTTCGCTCATGGTGCTGGTTGGGCGTTCTTTCTTCTCGGTCGCTGGTGCTTTGGTCGCTGGTCTGGAAGAGGTGAGGAGAAGACAAGAACATCAGTAAAGAATCTCAGAATGGAAGCAAAACAGAAAAGCAGTAACAGCTAGATACAGTAAACTGTTTTCTGCATGCAAAGTCTCTATGGTTTATATATAGAAAATAAATCATCATTGTCCTTTGTACAATCAAACATCAATCATATATACTACAATATGTATAAAAAAAATGCACACTTCAAAGCTACATGATGAACATTATTTGCATTTAGGTCGTGGAGACTAACATACTACTTTAACGACAGATTCTGTTGCAGAATTCCAAGTCATTCTGCATAACAGAAATCCAGTTTGAAGCACAAATCACATTTTCAAAAAGAACTGCTTCAACAAACACAGACTGCAGATGCAATTACCAATGCATTTTTACAAACTAAAGATGTTTGCGGCAATCGACAGCAAGCCACACCTGGCATCAGATTTAAAACAACTACAAGTCTCTGAAAGAGAGCGACTGCCGTGCAGATAAATGAGGAAAGTTCTGGAGCTTCCGCGAGACACTCAGGAAGTTCAGGCCTCTAAACGGCTGTTTTAATAAGCCAGAGCACTTCAGCATTGAGACAGAACGAGAAAGAGAGAAATATAGGAGACAGGCCCCATGCATCAAAGCAATTACTCACTCCACGTCTCCGCTGATCTACTCCCACACAATTGACAACCTTAAATGGCCTGCCAGCTCCGGCTCTGACATACCGCAGACGCAGTTTATGACCCAGTCAAGCTGAAGGGCAAAAGCAAAGCCAACGCCAGAAAAAAAAAATCAAGGTTGTAAAACAAACGCCACCGTCTTATTTAACGAAAGTGAAGAGAAAACACAATAAATACGGCCATAAACCCTGAAATCCCGCGGCATTGCGGACGCTCATTCGGGAGACTCTGTCCCGTAGGGCTGGCCTATATTTCTACGCTACGGTAGAGCGACGACGTCTAGGGAAAGCGCTGCTATCTGGAGCAAGGGAGAGGAGAGAACACCAGGGTAAAAAATAAGAGCTGTCTGGCTTCTGGGTCACGTCGCATGAGGAAATAACTCTCTGCTTTACAAAAGGCTGAATACCAGCAGCACTTAAACAACAAATTGCATCGGGAGGTTAAATGCATGTTTGTGCATTTAAAGGGTCGGTTTACTCAAGAACGACATTTGTGTCATGTTTCATACCTTTATTTCTTCAACACAAAATGAGTTTGCTGCTGCTTTCCATATAACGAAAGCGAAGGATAACTGTAGATGTCAAGCTCCACCAAGGCAAAAAAAAAAAAAAACACATGATAAAAGCGTCCTGTGTGACTTTATCCCGCCAGTCTGATGACATGCAATAGCTTTGTGTGAAAAGTAAAGCAGCAATTCACTGAAAATTGAAGAGATCCAACTCATCTGTCCAGGCTTTCTCATGGGAAATGCAGATGTCCAGTTTGAGGACAAATCACTTTAATGAGCTGGATCTTTTCAATCATTCAAGCCCAAAAAAAAAAAAAAAAAAAACACTGACTGATTGTTAATTCTTAATTGAGTGGCCAACACTGAACTGCAGCTGAATTTAAGAGCATGCTGTCTTATTTAATTGTTTTTTTTTTTAAATGCGCAAGAAATGCAAAAAATATATATAAATAGAAAAAAAATAATTCATTTAAAAACAACTATTTGGAATTCATAATTTTTATGATGTTTATAAGTGCTTTAAGTAAAGCTACTTTAAACCAGATGAAAATATTTACTTGCATTTTGTTCATAAACACAAATTGTTCATAAACACAAGTTGGTCAAATACACTTATATTTTAGATCTATGAAAACAAGTCTTGATATCCCAGTGCCGCTGCCCAGGCAAAGTTAACTTGTTTCAAGGATTTTCAAACTTTAAAAAGAAGAGGCCAATAAATTTGATCTTTTTTTCCACATATATTTCATAGAACGTGAGAAAACTTTAAATGACATGCACGGGTTGTCTGGGCTGCTTTTATGGTGCTTTCGGGTGCTTTTTGAAGCTTATTATAATTGCACTGACAAAAGAAAAAAAGTCTTACAGGTTTGGAACAAAAGGAAAGCTTTTTTTTTTTACTGAAACACTTCTTTAACATACTTTGTCTGCATGCGTGCTCTCCGTTTGGCATAATCATCTGATTTTGCATTGGAAACAAACACAAAGAGACGCTTTGTGAGATCTTTGAAGCAGTCGGCAGTCACGCATACACCAGCACCACAAAAAATACACAACAGTCCATCCCCAGAGTCATTTAAAGAAGGACAGGGGTCAGGGTAGCACACAGATCCGAGTACGACCTTCCAGGCTGCTGATCTCAAATTAAATTGAGCATTCAACACGGCTATTAGCGTTCATTAATTAATCTCTTCTCAAATAATGAGCTTTGGTAGCCACGCCGGTGGCCATCATTCGGCTGACATCTGACGGCGTCTTTAGAGGAAGAGTGGCAGAGAGTGTGAAATTAGCCCCGTGCGGAGCGGCTAAAGTGCACCGAATCCAGAGATAATTGACGGAGGGGACGCTCAGATGGGTTTGTGGGTTGGTTGGGCACCGGCTCGACTGGAGGTCATCGGCTAAAACGCATGAGTCATGCTAGGCTTTAAAACTCCCCGTCTGCCACCATTTGTCTCTCACGCTCTTCAACTCAGCCTCATTTGACGAGGTTAAACTCGGAGGCCAGGAGGAACGTTAAGAGAATATCACAAAAATGCGTGTGCTTAGACCTGCAGTGCTAGGTCTGAGACATTGAGAAATGCCGCCTGTTGTATATTTCTAAGCAAACAGAGACGTTTAATGAGAAAGATGTGGGCGGGAGCTCATATTGATAGAGAAAAAGATGCCCGTATACGATTGAATAGCGAGAGGGATTTGTGATGTCATGCACAAATGAAAGTAATTACATTAAACCAAAATAAGATAATGGATTGTATATAGTTGTTGCTAGCTATGTATACTGTATGTATTCTAATAAAAATAAAAAAATCATGATTTCATGATGACTGTAAAGCAAAACCTTCC
>NC_056702.1:689732-719732 GCF_018831695.1 Puntigrus tetrazona
ATGTTGTTTCAAACCTGTGTGATGTTCGTTCTCTCGAAAGAAAACCAAAGGCGATGTTTAACGAAACATTTCAAAAACTGAAAATCAATGAGGATGGATAAAAACAGCATTATAAAAGAAGTGTTTATGACCTCTGAACTTCAGAAGACCTGCAATCAGCGTTATTATACTACCGGATATATACTATGTACGTATGCTGTATATGCTTTTGTCGTTTTTATTCGTTTTTGGGGTTTATTTTAACAAACAAATGTAATACCAATATATACAATATATTATACAATTTTATTTAATTTAATAATATATTTTATTCTATAGTCACTTGTTTTAAATGGCACTATAATTTGTTTTTGGAGATTATTTTTCCAAAAAAAACTTTTTTTACATATTATACATATTATACATATATACACACACAGGTTTATCTCACATATTGATACAATTAAATACAAAAAAATTATATTTATATTTGTATAATTACTAGTGCTGTCAAACGATTAATTACAATTAATTGCATGCTAAAAAGTTTGTTTACATAAAGTGTGTGTGTACTGTGTATATTTATTATGTATTTATAAATACACACTCATACAGTATATATTTTGAAAAATGTACATATATATATATATATATATATATATATATATATTTTTTTTTTTTTTTTTATGTAACTTTTTTTACTTTTAAATATATATGTATATGATGTAAACAAAAAGTTATTTTGGATGTGATTAATCTGTTGACAGCGTCAATAATTTTGTGTAAATGTATGTGTGTGTACACATAGACATACACACCGTATTTTTGTTGTCAATTTTAATGAAGGTTTTTTTCACGTTCAAAAAAAAATGCTCATTTTTAATCATTTTTTTTTACGTTTTTAAATGATTTATAATAAGTTTTCAATTTAGTGAACAACACTAGCTACAAATCAACTTCTACAATACTCTTTGTGCCATTTTATCTAATCTTTGGAGGTTGAAAGCGTCTGTTTCACGGAAAAGAAACAGAAAGCATCTTTTGCTTTCCTCAGAAGAAAGGGCTCGAAACGAACAGACCCTCCTGCAGCGCGCCTTCATCAGACGCAAACATCTGCAGCACAAACGTTTCTCTCTCTCGGAGGTCTATCTACGGCACCGTTTAGTCTCTATCTGCAGAGATGGGAGAAACGGCGGCGGAGCGGAGGCAAGTTGTTGACTTTGCTAGAGGACGCAGGGAGAAAAGAGAGGAGAAAGAGAGCGAGATAAAGACTAGAGATGTGTCTGACAGCGGTTTGAGGGCAATTATCAGGAGAGCAGCTCGGGCTGGACAGGAGAGGTGAGCTGTGAAGAAGAGCGGAGCTGGGTGAACTCCGCCAAATAATCATCTTCCCGGCTCTTCATTAACTGCCAGCCTGTTAATTGCTTGTGGCTTTGTGTGAAAACGTGGGGGTGTGTTGACTATATAGCGGCTCACTCTTTTCAAACATACACACAAATAGTAACACGTTATCCGTTAGCAGACGGACCGGGGAGAGTGATGCTTTCGGATGAATCCAATGAAAAAGGTCAAGAAAACGTTCCCATAATGATATGATTTTGGGGTTAATACGATCTGTGAAATAAGTATATATACCATATACATAAACAGATATTTATATTACATACATGTTTCTATATTTGTGCACGTTGCAAGTGCATTATTTCATCCTAATAGCAAAGCAAATACATCAAAGAAATTATATTGTACATAAATTGCTAACTATATATTATATAATTAGCACTTATTATAAATTATTATAAAAATTATTATAGCTACATAAAAAGTGTGCATGAATTTTAAAATGCATATGATTAATTATAATTATTAAAAACTACATATTTGAATAATATGGTACGGATAATAAAAAATTATACTGTGATTTATTATTTAAAATGTAATTAAAAACTGGAATTAAAATATGTATTTAAAAATAAATTATGAAAAAGTTTATATTTTAGATGTTAACATGAATTACACAGAAAGAGGGAATTTTAATTCATACTTAAATATTAAAAATAATTATAGAATTAAAAAAAAAAATCACAATTATTGCAATGTTGCAAAGCTGCAAATGAAAACATAAAAATGCAATAATTTACCACAAAATTAATTTCTATAATATTCTGCCCATATTTTTGGGAGATCCACTCAACTCATGTACCCACGTTAGCAGACTAATTGAAAATAATAAAGGTTTTTTTGTGCCGAGTGACCCAGAAAAACAATCTTTTGACTTATTCTGAAATATGAATAGAATAATTATCTACTTTTTACATTTCTTTATATCCTCTATTAACCAACATTCAATCCACCCCAAAAGCGACTGTGCAGCACATTAGGCAGCATGAATGTGATTTCTGTGTGAAGTTCAGACAAAGCGCTCTGTTTCTGACTCGATGCTGCGGGAAACGAAGAGAGAGAAAGAAATGACTCACTGTTCGTTGACGACAAAGATACAGTTGTCTTGCGAAGGAACGCCTGTGACGGGATGCTTGCAGGTCACCTTTCGCTCATTGTGACTGCAGGAGAGAAAAGAAACAGAAATGCTGGGAATTAGAGACATGCGAGACTGCTGTTCACACTTTGACACTCGATGAAGAGCCGTTCGAGGATTCAAATGATTGAACGAGCCAAGACAAGAACACGGTCACAGTCACTCAGAACACACTGAGTTACACACTGATAGCTTTCTAGCTTAGCAACATATAAAACATGTCAGATTTAACTGAAGTGCTATCATGTGTGCATTTGGCTGCTATAGTACAAGTCCACTTTACTTATATGGTGTTTTTAATAATACAGACGTGTCAAAGCACTTAACAGTAGAGTGATAGTGACATGATTAAACACGCTTTTCACTTAAAACGTCATTCTCCAGCGCCGTTCAGTTTAAGTAGTATCTGTGCAATCAAATCGACGATAATCAATTTACTAACAAATAATGTGAGTAAAAATTTTTTACAAAAGTTTTTTTACTAAAAACAAAGACAATTGTAATTAATAAATAATTTAGAAAAATAAATTTATCTATATATTATAAATTTATAATTTATATAATATATATATATATATATATATATATATATATATATATATATATATATATATATATATATATATTTTTTTTTTTTTTTTTTTTTATGATAATAATACATCATATATACCTTATAAACACATTTCTAACATTTGTGAAAAGAATGAATATATATAGAAATAAATAAATTAAGGACTAAAAGGACATTATTCCATATCTGATTAAAAAACGAAAAAATAAGCAATAGAATTATAAAAAAAGTTAAATACATAATTTATTTGCAAAATAAAGTCGTTAGAAAGAATTATATAAATAAAACTAATTATGTTAAAATACTCATAATTCCAATAGAAATAGATATATTTCTAAGAATATATAAAGTAATGATAATAATGTGAAAATAATAAATAATTATGAAAGATGAATTAATAGCGATAATCACTTCACCCCCACCCCGATAATTATGCATGAATTAAAAACAGGTTATAATTAAAAACACACACACACTAGACTGTGGCCAGCACCTCCTCAGTCTAATCCAGCTCCATGTCAAACCAGCCCTCGCCATCAGAGACTGGTTTGAGTCTGATCTCCCGACAGGACCGAGCCAAACATGATGTAACCCAGATGAAAACTCAACAGATGACATCTACCCAGCAGCGAACACACACACACACACACACACACACACAGAGCTACACACCTTGAGCGAGGGGTGGTGCAGAATTTCAACATGTCTGTGTCTCTGTCTGTCAGTCAGTCTGTGAGAGTCTCCAGGGGCCGCCGGCGGCTCTGTCACCTCAGTCCTCTCTCTCTCTCTCTCTCTCTCTCTCTCTCCTGCTGTTTATCAGCGAGGCACACATTCAGTCAGTGCTGCTCTCAGCAGTCATACGCCCGGATCACAAGAGCATACGCCCACCCTCTCCGTCTCTCCTCTCCACCCTCTTCCTCTCTGCCATGAGCCGCCGACGTCTCAATAAACACAATTAGAGCCGTGAGAGGACAGAGGAGGCCCTTCACAGCAGATAAAGGCCTCTCGCTCACATGGAGAGTCACACTGAGGCAGACTGGACAGGACACGGCTCGAGGAGAGCCTCGCATTACAGCGTGAAAATCACAGCATTTTCCAAATCCTTTCAGCATAAATCCATGATCCTATATATATATATATATATATATATATATATATATATATATATATATATATATATATATAATATACCACTGAATATATCACATGCAACACCTAATATGTGAAATGTTCACTTGGTTCTTCATTATTATTTAAAAAAAAAAAAAAATTCTTAATTTTACTTTTTACTAATTTTACTCTTAAATTTAACAAAGCAGTAAATTCATATTTTCACAATAAAAATAAAACTAAAAAAAAAAAAAAAAAAAAAAAAAAATATATATATATATATATATATATATATATATATATATTTTTTTTATTTTTTTAAGTTTTATTTAAATTTATTTAAAATATTAAATATATATATATATATATATATATATATATATATACTGTATAAAATGCAATGCTATAATTATATATACTCACACAAAGCGAAAACGGATTTTTTTTCTATAAATTACAATTATATCTTACAAATGCGTATAATAAATGTAACGTACATATGTATATATAAACACACACACACACACACACATATATATTAGAATAAGTGCATACTATAGCATAGTAGTATGGTTTTGTTTTGTTTGTCTGATTGCTTTATTTTTAGCATTAGTAGCCTAGCATGACCTCACATAGTTTTTCCTAAAGCAGGATTATGTGTCTTTATGTTATCATACACTCTCTCTGCTGAAGATTGAAAATCTTCATCTAATCTCCTTTCTGAAAGCTTTTAACCCCGCGTTTGTCCTAAAGCTCACATAAATAACGGCCCAAGGTTCACATCGGCGTATCGATTATCCCTCGTTCACCTTGAAACGAGATCCTTGGGTCTAGGATCCTTTTGTGCTTCTCGTCTCTGTGTCTGTTCTTCTGAAACCTGCCGGGAGCGAAATGATTGGCTCCATTGATTGATGACAAAACTTTGGATGCTGATCCAGTTTGGGGTTTAGGCGCCGTTTGCTGGTTAATTTATTGTTGCCAAGGCAACACTCACCCTGGAAGGACGCTAATCACTTTACAAACCTGTTTTTCTATCCATCATCCGTCCGGTCGCTGGGTTTTGTGTGGGCTAATGCCTCTGGTGCAGCATCTTATTTCAAAAACCCAAGTGACTTCCTCACAAACTGCTCCAAAAAAACTGATTTGCGAAAAATAAATGAAATCTTTCAACTAATTCAGTGTAGATTTTTTTTAAACGGATTGGTCTTGGCGCTCTCAAACCTATGGAAGCTTGTTTCCATCACTGATTAAAAAAATGAAAAGGTTATGGCAACTTTTTAAATTTTTTCCTCAGAATAGCACAATATAATCTCACAGATATCACGCAGTTCTGTCTTTAAAGCAATTGTTTATTAGAAGCTATAAAATCAGAAATGTGCAATATAACGATTTTATAACAGGTGCAAGGTTATCTCTCAAATAAAAAAAAATAATGAATTGTGAGAAAGCAAAAAATTCAATTGTGATTAAGAGTAAAAAGTCAGAAAAGCAAGATATAAGCTTTCAGGTTTGTCTCGCAGTTCTTTAATGTTTGCAATTGCGAGTTTATACATAAGAGTCAGAGCTGCGAGATGAAAAAAATCAAAAGGTGGTCAAAAATGCATTTGCAAGAAAGAAGTTGGAGATATAAAATCTCTCCCAAGTCAGAGTTAACATGCATTTGAGAAAAGATGTAAACTCATAATTGCATGAGAGAAGTTGCAATTACCTGTTAATATTTTTTTCCACTGGCAGCAACAGGCTTCCAAACAAACCGAAGACTTTGACGGCAAACCGTAGCATGAATATTAACAGTCGGCTGTACTTAACACTTCTGCACAATCTGTCGGGAGAGTACTATACATGTGACACGACATGCTAGATTATGTCACGTATAGAGCGCTGCGGGACGGACTCATGCATACATGCATGACTTTCGGCAGATCGCATAAAAATAGCCCGGCGCCTCTCTCCGCCACTCAGAGGAGCGTTTGGGCGAGGAAGTCACACTTGACTTGTTTCTGTCACATCCGTGGAGCACCGAAGGGCTGCGTCTGCTCTCCACCTCTGCCAGGCCTGCAGGGACCGCAGATGAGCCGGAGAACAGGTGGACATGTCCAGATGTGGACACAGAGCACGAAATGCTGCAAGACGCCAGAAACCTTAAACGTACTCTAAGGCAAGAACGAGAGACATGATAGAGGAGCTGTCAAGACAGAACACGTCTAACCTCCTCAACATGACGCGCTCTGAAAGGCTTTTTAAGGCGTGTTAAACACAACATAGATAGCTTTTCTTGACATCAGGAGACACACAACTGCCACTGTACTGCTTAAAGCACACGTGCACATAGTAAAAACACACCTTTTTTCCCCACTGATCTACTTGGTTCCGTCTGAATGTAATTGGCATCCGTCTGTGAACATATGCAGGTCACAGAGGCACTGTATGATTTTAAATAAACTAATTAAGTGATTAATAAAAAATATTTGGCAATTAAGTACTGGCAAAATAAATCTTAAATCATACAGAGAGACCATAACAAAGTATAATAACCACTGTAAATTGCAAATGTAACTAAAAACCATATACACACACACACACATATATATATATATATATATATATATATATATATATATATATATATATATATATACACTGTATATAAACACACACACACATATATATATATATATACTGTATATATACATACATACTATATATATATATATATATATATATATATATATACACACACACACACACACACTATATATATATATATATATATATATATATATATATATATATATATATATATATATATATATATATATACACACACACACACACACACACACATATATATATAATATATATATACTGAATAAATATACACACACACACACACACACATATATATATATATATATATATATTTTTATTTTTTTTTTTTTAATTATTTATTCCTTTATATGTAAAAACGCACATATACGTACATATACAGATGGTTGGGCATATGCCGTTTAATTATGTCACATGATTATTTCTGAACGAGCCTTTCGGATTCAACACATCATCTGGGAGGAGCACAAGCGTCTGCTTTGAACAGCTTGAATACGAACGCTCTGAAGCTGGGCTTGTTTTACGCTCGTGACTGTACGGTTGCAGGGCGCACTTCATTTGATTAATGGGGTAAAACTAGTAATATCAGTAATGGAGAACAGAGCGCTTGATGGCTCATTTTCTGCTGTGTCATTGTGAAAGCCTACGGCAGAACTGGAAGAATTGCTGAAAATCACAAGTGCCTGTTTGAGCTTTCACAGAGATTTGCTTTTGTGATGATTCGCCGAACGCGGAGCTCATGAAAGAGAGATTTCTACGAATCGCCCGAGAGTCTGAAAACAACATAATATTACAGACGCTCTGCCTAAATGTTAACGCTGGGGTAATGGATGCTGCGGATATGATCGAATGGGCCGGATAGATTCACTCTTTGCACACAGCTGGACAAATAATGCATTAAGAGAACTAGCACGGATTTGGTCCAAGTCCAAGTTTTTGGGGGGAAATTTAGGAAATTGAAACAAAATCAACAAGTGTTTTCCACGGTTCCTTCACTCTCACTGCACACTGATGGCAAACAAGCACATTACGAATCACACTAATTGGTTGTAAACACAATTTGTCAAAGCACAAGCCACGGGCTAACAGAGAGAGAGCAAACAGAGAAAGAGCGATCATGACAGGAAGGGATAATGATTTTAAAAGGGAAGCAGCATGTGCTGACAGCCAAAATAAGGGGCAACGTCTTAAAAACAAGTTTCTATTAAGACTGCATGTCAAAGACAAAAACAACAACAGAGCAATACAAAGGTCTGATCTGGATGTGTTTAAAACGACTCATTACTAGCATTTTTGCAGTATGCATACCATATCAAAGTACGCTAAACTGAACGTGCTACTCCTACAAACAACCACAAAACTGGAATAATGTGTAAGAGCCACATTTAATTGTATCATACTCAAGTCCTCTAAATCATTAACATGATCAAATTATTATTATTAAAAAAGGACATTTACCAGACATTTTTGCATGTAGTATGACACAGTTATTTTGGTAACATTGATATACTATTGTAGTTTTTTGTACATCATTTAATTTAATTAAATGTTATCTTTATATTTCCTGTTTTTGAATTAAAATAGTTTTAAAAACATTTTTGTTGTCTAAATAATTTAAAGTAATTTCAGTACAAAATGAACTAATAATAAAAAGTACCAGTTGTAGCTTTAGTAATTTTAGTACTTGGGTATAAATTAAACAAATAGCATAATAATAATTATAAATAAAATTAACTTAAATTATAATTATAAATATTAATAATAATATAAATTACACAATTAAAATTATATAAATATATAATTAAAATTATATAAATATTCATAATATTTTACTTTATGTCAGTTAATGTATATGTTATTTAAACTAATGTCAAGTTGTTTGTTTTAATTAACAATAATAACCCTATAAAGATATGGAGATTATACTTGTGGAAAAAAAATAAAATAAAAAAAATAATTAGAGGCCCAAATGTAGCAAAACTATCTTTTTACTGTGTACTAGATTATAAAGTATACATTAGACTAAATTCAATATACAGCGTATGCTATTATTCCATTTCGAACACAACCATTATTGAGTAAAAAGGCATAAGATTGTGTCCATCCAGCCATTATGATCGTTACATGTCCATATAGTCCCAAACCCCTGAATAAAAAGGTGGTGATAATTGACGTGACCCAGTGGCTAAATTTAGCTTCACATTCTCTGAAAGGTTCTTCTGGAAATAAACAATGCTCGGTGTTCCTGTGGGCATTCAAAGGCTCGGGGAGAACATGAACAATGAAGCGTTTGCTCCCGACGGGGCGTCTGCCATTCACACGTGCTCTCTGCGGCCCGCGGCCGACCTTTCTGAAAGGCCAGCATGCCCTCGCGCCCTAAGCTTTCCAGACCAACATTACCTTCAATCACCCAAAGATTGAGCTGGAAGAGAGATTTCGTTGATGCAACTTAAACGATCGTGTGTGCTGATCATCAAAACATCAAAGAAATGCCGATTATTAGCTGGCTACCGATATATCGGCTGTGTTTTATTATTAACAAAGTTTTTCCAACTGGCTGATAAATGAAGTATTCAAAATAATTTTCAAAGCTAAAAGTTGGCTGTATGGAAAATGCCGATTATCCTAAAAATTTGGTATAGTTGCCAAAGCCACATTTCTAGAAATGACTTGCTTTCAGTGTTATTCGTAACAAATAGAGGTCGATACCGAATAGGTCTTCACAACCAGTTTGACTTCTGTAAAATGGTGCAACGGAGTGAAAAAAGTTATTCAAAAAGAAAAGACACTCTTCCATTGGAATTGACTGTATTTTGAAAAGTGGGTATTTCATGCTAGAATGGAGCCAACTATGTCAAAGAATGGCTAAAAAAGCTATTTGGCTGTTGGTATGTAAAACTGTACGGGATTTTTCAAAATTGAAACACGTGGCAAATGCTGCCTTTGCACAGAAATGCAGGGGCCAAAATTATGAATATTTAAATACACTCTCAATCACCTTCAATTTCAAAAGCGAGTTATTCAGTGTTTTGCTGTGGTATTTGCTGACTATTGACTAAAGAGCTATTTGGCTACGCGTGTTGTTCTACAGATCAAAGATACATGGGAAATGCTGATTACCAAAGATTTTGAGATGAAATATTCAAAATCATGTCAAAAGAGCGTAAGTCAATGCAAACGGAAGTCAACTAGTTTTACATAATTTTTCTTCTGTGTTTCAGAGGCTGCTGGTAACTAGCCATTGACTTCATGATCATGCATGCAACAAGTCCATGGCTGCCATCAACTGTTTGGTCACCAGCTGTCTTCCAAGTATCTTCTCTCATGTTTAGAAGAACAAAGAAAATCATACTCATGTTGTTTCAAAGCCTTCATTTTCTTTTTTAGGTGAGCTATCACTTTAAAGAAGACGGGCTGTGTGTCTAAAAAGCTTAAAAGTTTTCAAACACTATTCAAAAAGGGCATTTCTAAAAAGCATATTAACGCTTGAATGAAATGAGCCGCTGCTGCCAATCTTAAAGCCAATGATGCATTTGATTTTAGATGAATCATATGAATCATCTCTGACTGAATGAATCTCTCGCTGCCATCGTCCGATCTGGAAGTCCAGCTCATAATTAGTGAATGACTAACTCTGAATAAATATGCCCCACACGTCGTCCGAAATAGAGGCCGTACTCGTTCATTGTGAAGCGTTCATAATGGCGTACTGTTTGAAAGCAATACCGGCCCACAGCAAATGTCAAACTGTTGATAAAATCTTAATTTAAAAGTCTCTGAAGAACAACCAGCAGAGAATAAACGTTCATGGCATTCACATCTAAAAACATCACACGCCTGGGTGCAGTTTAGGAAAAAAAAATGTCTAAAAAGCGCCAAATCCTGGACAGGCTTATCTTATTAAGAAAAAGGGCCAATATAAGCCGCCCATGGAGAATCTAGAGAAGCCGTTTTCGACTGTGCAAATGGAAAGAAAGAGCAAATCCCCTCATTTGTTACTTAATCAGAGAGTAATTCCTTCAAGAAGTTTGATTCCAGAATAAGTGATTGTACATTTCATAAGCGGGTTAACCAAGGAGAATCTGGGAGCATACGAGGGGTGGTCAGAGCACAGAAACTGGCACTTACTAGGACGCGTCTCGTGTATTTAGCCATTTTTACCAATGAAACAGTCAGCCAGTCAGCTTTTACTATATGCAAATAATAATAATGGTCCAAATGAATCAATCTCAATTGTGCGGTTTACTTTAACATGTTTTTAGGTTGTAAGATGCTCCAGTTTCATTTACACTCAAACTCTTTCAATGCAATTTCGGGCAAGAATTGTCACGAAACACTGATCGTCTCCAAGTAGCATCTCAATACAACTAATGAAGATTAAATTATAAGTCCAAAAATGAAGAGAATCTATTAAAAATGTACTGTTAACCAGCCTAAGATCGAATAAGATCAGCCCGATATTCCAAACAGTCCATTTAATATTTTGGTGGAAATTGCTATACATGTATTTCCACCGACTCATCAATTCTTGCAGAATAAAAGCAATCGTTTCTTGAAAATAATCGCACCGCCCTTTTTAATTGTAGTTTAATCAGAAGCGATGCATTACATTCAACCCAGTCATGTACACGTCACGCAGAAGGAAGATATTCGTGTTTTTGTAATGCATGATTTTTTCCCATGTAAATGATAAAGCATTCATTGTTACTGCATACTTTGATTCAATTTCGCCGGAGCAAATCATGTTAACACGGTGCACACTGCAGGATTTACATTATTGCCGTTCGGTGCATACATCAGTAACAACGTTCGACTCCAAGCGACTGCTTTTAGTGTGCCGTTATTTTAAAAACGCTAATGTTAAGCGGCGCGTGCAATCTAATGTGCTTCATATTGTGTTGATTGCACCTGCTCCTGCAATCAGCAGCACATTACATCACCAACACTGCGCTTCCTCCCCTGCCAGCACAAAAACACACAGATTCGCTGATGTCTGGCACAGGCGTTGGTGTTGCTAATAGTAACTGCTGCAGATGGCTGTTGTTGTGGCGGTAATGGCAGGGTTGTATTCTGGCTCTTTTGCCCCTGAAAAAGCATGACAGGAAGTTGGTGAAAAAAGCAAAACGAGAGGCTCGTTTGGAGGCAGATGGGCGAGCGCCGGTTCTGAAAACCCACCCCGACAGTTCGTTCCTTGCAGCTCCCGATCGCCCACGTCCTGATTAGAGGAGCGCAAATGAACAACGACGCGCGGGACTCAATTAAAAGCACAGAGTCTCCTGGAGGAGGTGATGGAGCCGCTTGTTAGTCGCTGAACGTGAGCAGATGTGCTGAAGAATACGGCCTATTATTCTCCGGCTTAAGAAGGGGACGTTCTAGAAGCCGGCACAAACATAAACTAGCGTATGTCATCTCAGACGGGCGGGAGAAAAGAAAGATAAAACACCCAGCTAATGCATAGAAAGCTGCTCGAAACACACACACACACACAAATATATTACTTAATTATATACCTAATAATTACATGTACTATAATATATATATATATATATATATATATATATATATATATATATATATATATATATATATTTGTTATATTTTTTTTTTTTTTTTATTATAATTACTAATAATTAATCAAATGCATTACAAACATCGATATATTTTATTTATTACAGCATGCAAGTACTATTAAAACAACACTGCATTGGAGAAATAAAATAGCTTGTGATGAAAGCCGAGTGTCGACTTGAAATCAAAGAGTAGGGATGAATCATGAGATGTGAGGGACACACGGGGCTCACGGAAGAATGAGGAGGAGAATCGTCTCAACGCTGCATGATAAGATAAACAAACTTTTGTCTCTTTTCCGAGAGCCGTGACCTGCTTCACAGAGCATCGATACAGCATCAACACGTTACCGTCAGACAGAAACTAATCACCTGACTGGATTCTGAGCGTGACAACAGCCGCCATCTGGAAGAACAACGGAGCCCTGATATAAAACGACTGGTGCACGCAGATTTAAACAAGAAAACCCCCACATTTGTGAGCCAGCATTGATTCGCCTTGCTCAAAGCAGACTGTAGTTAACTCAACAGGTTAATGGAGGTTTACAACGGGTTAATAAACAGAACTAAATAACAGCAGCTTTGGGAATAATTAGTTCATCATCTCAAACAATCATCATTCTGGATTCAGCTGGTAACATTACTGCATTCAAGACTCATCTGCTAATCAATCACACACACGCACGCACACACACACACACACACACACACACACACAACCAGTAATTAATCTCACTGTGACCAGGCAATCCATCAGCCTTCACAACTAAAATCATTACTGCAACACCGGCATGCAAACGTGTGCTTCGGTTATTTCAGTTTTTTTATATATCTATATAGAATTTTTTTTTATGTTTTCATTTTAGTATTTTATATCTATATAGTTTTATTAATTTGTTTTTATGTTTGTATTTTCCATTTAAATTTCTTATAGAATTTTTGTTTTAGATTTGTTTTTATATGTTTTTTTTTAATTATTAATAAACTTTTTTGTATTTTACATTTACATTTTTCTATTTTCTTTGTTTTTGTCACATTCTTTTTAAAAAAATTTTTACAGCTTTTTATAGCAGTTTTAGTTTTAAATTAACTTAAGAAAAATTAGAAATGCTGCCATCTAGCAGAAATTATAAAAAAAAAAAACAACAACAACATAAAATTACATATTAAACAAATTGTTTAAATTATGGCAGTTTTTTTTAGTTGAATATTTTTTTTAGTTAATAACCCTGTTTAATACAAGTTGCCGTGGTAGTTATATTGCAAAAGAATCCACATTATTATGAATTCTATTTTCTGTGTCCCTGCACAGTTTATTTGCAGCATATAGAAAGGTAAATGCCAAAAAATAAAAATACTCTAGGTGCTAAGCTAAGGCTCGCAAATGTGCTTTGCGTTCCTCTGTAAAACAAACATATCATGACCTATGCAGTGCACGTAAAAGAAAAAAGCACAGACCTTTTCATCAGACGCTTCATTCAGTCGTTTCTGCTGCAAAAACAAGATACACGCGCTAATCAGCTTTGCCTGTTCAGCCTCATTCATGGCCGCTGTTGAGGGGTGAATCCTAAAGCGTCTCGTCCACTTCTGAGACTGCAGACAGCAGGAGGCCGAGCCCGTGATGTCTCAATCCATCTCCCATCTCTCCACACCATCTGCTTCCCATCAAAACACGCATTTAGATCCACTTTCAGGGCTCTATACATCATCCCTGACACGACTCCGGATGACACTCATGACTGTTTGTCGCAAGAGATGAAAGTAAAAAGCCACAGCAGCATTATTTAGAGCTGGTGTATGGTAAAATAAATGGGCTATCAGCATCAGTATATTTCTGAGGAAATGCATGACTGCTGCCCCATGGAGGAATCATGCTAATGCACCACATTGCTACATTTTATTAATTATATTTTTTATAGAAAAACAAGTCAAATATATCTAAACATTTTTAAAATTGGACAAATATACTGCATGATTCGCATATGATATTAACACTCAGTCTTAAAAGTATGCAAAATGGGATATATATATAATTTTTTTTTTTTTTTTTATCATTAACTTTTTTTTTTAAGCAAACCGGATCTGTTTTCTGCCATCTCTGTCTGTAAACCCGAGCGTGAAACACTGTATATATGAAAAAAGTATCTATAGAGAGTGAAAGTTCTACTTCCGACCATTTGATCAAAATATTAAAATGCTAAGCGACAAGCTTTATGCGTGAGCTTGGGCGCTTTTTAGGCTATATGCAAATAAAGGCTCATTACAATGATTTGAATAGTTTTTTAATAAACACGCGAATAGTCGACTAATGCTGGTCGACCGAAAAAATTCCTTGGTCGAGGGCAGCCCTATGGATTTCGATTTTCGATATCATCTTCATTGTGGAAATCAATCTGCAGCTTTAGCTCCGTTGGGACGGAGGGTTTGCAGACTGGCAGAACTTTTAGAAACAGATGGTATTATAAGTGCTTGACCTGAATTGATCCGAGCACGTGGCGTCCACACAGACGGGTGTATCTGGTTACAAGCTCAAACCCAAAATGATGTGGGGTGCTTTGGCTTATGGACGTCTCTTTGAGGTTCAACCACACACTAGCATCATGCCAGTGCGTTTAGCCCATCTTCATCAGCCAATGCATTAACGCATTCACCAGGAGTGCGTTATACTTTTAGGCTAGAAGTACGTGTGTTCCTGTAGAAAGGACAGACAGGAGTCGGGACAGGAGTGAATCAGGCTCTGAAGGGCCTTTGGGAATGACGTGTGTGATGGAGGTCATTTGCTCACAGCTCCTGTTTCTCTGAAGCGCACAGCTGTGTTCAGCCACTGTGACTAAAGCTCGCCCGCAGCCGCGTGTGTGTGTGTGCGTGTGTGTGTGTGTGTGTGTGTGTGTGTGTGTGTGTGTGTGTGTGTGTGTGTGTGTGTGTGTGTGTGCGCGCGCATGCAACACTTAGCTTTCCTGTAACTGCAGCACAGGACTGCGTGAATGCAAATTAAACGCAATACACAACGACCAAAATGGAAAGTACTTTACATTCTCCACTAAAGATCCATGCTGCAAGGCCCACTGAAGTGTAGTCGTTGCTCATGAATATTAATCGCTCGACTCGATGTTACGCAACTTGTTGCCTGACTGGCATACGCTGTGCGCTAATCAGCTGGTGAATCAAACAATCTGGCCAAACCATGGCTCATGAATATTTAATAAATTAATTGACTGGTTGCTCCCGGAAGGCTACCGGACAACATCTGCACAACCTAAGCAATATTTCATGCATCATGCCTTCGTTTCACATTTCACATGTTCTTGCATTCAACAGAATAAGACATGTAATTAAAAGGCAGATTATTTTTAACTTCATCTATTCATACGTTTGAATCTGTAGCACTACTGCAAACAAATTATATTTCATAGTTGTGAATGAACTATGGTATACATTTATTGCAATGAGCTAAAAATACTTTGAGCACTGAGTATGAGTTCTGTAACACAAAATAATATGTAGAAAACTCATCTTACTATTAAATCTAAACAAATACAGTGAATCTGATTCACAAGGAACAACTCTTTTGAATCAATTCTTTTAACGGCTCATTCAAAAAATTGTAGATACATTTTGCATAAATAGTATACTCGTAATGAGTATGAATACTATGAGTACAACAGAGTACACTTGTTAAAACAACAAAAATTATTTTAATGAATTCTTAAAGATGACTCGACATGCTAAGTTTATCCGATTTAAATGCATTATATGAGTACTTTGGCGAACACGGTCTGATTCATAAGAGATGACTTATGAACCAATTCTTTTAATGAATCATTCAAGATTACTCAACATGACAAGTGCAAGAAATATAACTATAGGAGTCCTTTAAGTAACAAGTATGAATACTTTTATGAAGCACAAAATAATAGCTAGAAGAAGCAGTGAATTATGATTCACAACAAAAAAAAGAAACAATGAATTGGTTCTAATGACCCAATTATTTTAATGAATCATTCAAGATAACTCAAAATACCAAGTTCTAAAAAAAGTATGAATTTTGTAGTATCAGGCAGTAAGTTCATAAATGAGTATGTGAGTACTTCGAGTACTGAATACTATTTTGTAGCTTAAAACAATTGCTAGAAAACACGCTTTCTGTTGAAACAATGAACACGCAGTGTGACCAGGGAAGTCTGATTCACATCAAATGACTCTAATGAGCCTGTTATTTTTAATTCATGATTAAAGATTAATTAGCATGGCAAGTGTAACAAATTAATATTAGGCAGTACATATGCTCGTAAATGACTAGATTATGAATACTTTGACTACCGAGTACTATGCAGCACAAAATAATGGCAAGGAAGATTATCTTTCTACTGAAAAATCAAATGTTTTTTGTGACCAGTGAAGTCTGATTCATAAATTACTTTTTTAAACCAATTATTATAATAATTCATTCGAGATAACACAATATGCCAAGTGTAATGTGCATAAATAATATGGTAACACTTTACAATAAGGTGTCATTTGTTAACATTAATTAACTAAAGTTAGCATTACCTAAGATTAATAAATGCTGCTGAAGCATTGTTCATTCTTAGTTTGTGTTAAATGTTAACTAATGTTAACCAATGAGCCTTATTGTAAAGGGTTACCCATAATACTTTAAGTACTTTGACTTTCCTCTCTGCATGACAAAAACGAGGTGATTCATTGCAATCCCGACCGACAGAATTAATATTTAATCAGGAAAGCAGTGGTATTTGCAGATATTTTCTTTATTTGCTATATCGAGCCGTTTTGTCTATCTTCCTTCAGGACTCCTGTGCGGGTTGTTTGTTTTGGGATGCAAGCGGAATGCTGAATGCATACGGAATGTCGGACGCATGTTGCCAAGGTAACAGTGTGATATTTACCATGTCGTCTAGGATGGAGAGCAGAGGACAGACGGGAAGAGGACAGGTGAAGAGTGGGCCGAAATGTCAGGGGAGTCGAGCAAACACTGTAAGCTGGGAGACGGGTATTTTTGCATCGTCGTGGCGTCACGCTGAACCTGGAGGTCAAGGAGATGGCGGAGCACAGGACTTAATACGCCCACACACAAACGGACATGTCAGCCACATTAAATGTCAGTGGCGTGGACGGATCTGGCCTTTCAAGGCGGACAGAGTTAGCAGCTGAGGTCATTTGGAAGGGGAAATAATGTTTCTTGTTGGTTTTGGCACACCATAGGCCATTATAAAAGGGACAGTTCACCTAAAAATAAAAAAAATACAGTCACTTACTCACCCTACACTGGTTCCAAACCAATTTCTTCTTTTGAACGCGAATAAGATACTCTAAAAAATGTTAGTATCTAAATAGTTGAAGGCAGGCAATGACTATCTTTTTTTTTTTATCTCCCATACTATGGAAGTCAATGGCTACCATGGACTGTTTGGTTGCCAGAATTTAACAGCTAATAAAATGTTTGAAACAAATGTAGGGTGAGGAAATTACGTTTATGTATTTTTGGGTGAACTATCCCTTTAAGCTTTCTGGGAGGTTCTTGTGTTTTATAAGAGAAACCACACTTTTCGGAGTTACTTTTGAATTGCTGTAGTATGTTAAACAAGAAATGACTATTTTGACTTTCTGCTTCAAAATCACATTTAATTTGACGCGTCACTTGCCATTTCTTAGTAGCTAATTACTTGTGAAATTCACTTGCAATTTTAAAGCCATTTTTGTTTGCTGTAGATGTCAGAGTGTGTAGAGGGGAAAAAAAGACGTACTAATTTAGGCTTCAGTCTCCGGATGAACCGGGGGAAGCGCAGCAGTTTGTTAACATCAGTCGTTAATCTCACAGCAGTGAAGAAAGGCGAAGTATTGTAGTCAAGCTCATCGTCTCAATTTCATTAAATAATTCATTGGCCCTCTTTTCCATGCGTTCTGTCTCAAAACAATACTGGGCAATACAAACAACAACATTCACACTGTTTGATTGGGCCAAACAAAATTGCACATTAATATTTCATCCGGCTCTTCGCACCAGCAACGATTCATTGGAAAGTTTTCAAAAGCAGATCTTATGAAACAACAGCGCAGCTCTATGGAAAAACAACCGGACATATATGAGTTCAAACCTGGTTAGCGGGGCGCCGCGGACCCTCAGGCCTCTGTTAGACCAACACAATAGTGTTGGGGGTGAAGGGTCAGTGCTAAAGTACGAAACTTCGCCAATACCAAAACTTGTGCCACTGAAAGACAATATTTCATACTTGCAGTCCTTCCAGTTTATGTTGGAAATTCATATAAAATTACACGGCGCGCTCTAGTAAACTGTGTTATTTTTCCCCCTTCTGCACTGAGAGTTTGGCGAAAGTTGTCGAGACATCGTCTTTGCTGGAGACAGTGGTTTGGCAGATGCTTTAGACTTTCATTCTGAAACCAGCAAACCTTCAAACGTCGTGTGTGCTGAGCCATTATTACATTTTCCAACTCTGCTTACAACTTCCACAACACAGTGTGCTAAAGCCATAAGCCTCAAGAAGCTGTATGGGACATTCTACCACATGGAAATACGAGGAAATTCTTGGGCATTAATTATGGCTTTTTTTATTGTCCAATTGGCATATTAATACATAATGTGCAGTCACACGTGCACATGGATCTGCATTTTATAACAGCTTGAGGATCATGTTCATCCAATAATAAAAAAAAAAGAAATAAAATCTAATAAATAAATAAATCTAACTAACCCTAATGTTCTTACTCTGCGAGGAAACAATAAACAAAACTGATTAAGTACAAGTAGCAGTATAATTGGAAAGAATACTGGCAGTAGAATTTAGCCCAACATGTTTTTTACTCTTCATAAATCTAAACGCCTGTACCTCTGCAACACAGTGTGCCGCAGCGATGCTGTTCTCTTCCGGCTCATTTTCCTGCATGCAGTGAATCTCAGTGAACCTCGGCCTCCCGCTGCTCTGCTGTGCAGCCTGTGGTGAGCGGCGGGTCTGTCTGTGGGTGGATGAGCGGCGTCTCCTTCCCTCCGCTCGCTCCTCTACGCCCACGCCAGCACTCATCTCTCCGGGACAAAGCGCCGTGATTCAGGCTCTGCAGTCGGGTCATGCTCGGCGTGTTTTACCAGAGCTGGATTCTCAGAATATCTGTGTGCTATCTGGTCCGATGTATGATTCAACGCAAACCGTGTCTCTGTTTTGACCGCTGGGAAAGGTTTCTTTGAGCGAGCAGATTCCAAGATTACTAAAGTGGCTGCGGACAGGTTGATGGGAATATAACCTGGCGTCTTGCTAACCCTTCAATCGTTGATGGGTTTTAAATCCGAGCATGCAGCCTCGGCGCTCCCCTGCGATGCTGGGACTTAATCACAAACGCGCTCGGATGAGCCTCACGCACAACATGTGGATTTTCTTACGCAGTTCAAGATTTCCAGCCGGTCCCTAATCCACAGATGACAAAGTCTATCCCTCGACTCAAAAAACACTGCAACTGTAAATGCAGTGGAGGGAAAATATACGCACCACAATCTTGGCTTTGGGACTGTACCACATATTACCAGACAGACTAAGAAAAGACAAGTTTTAACATTGTGGCAAAAGCTAAGCAACCAACAACGACAACAAAATAGCATTGTAAAAACATAAAACTAAAAAAAGTCTATGTTGACAAATAACAAAACTGACAAAAGTTGTTTAAAACTGGTTTAGTTTCCATTTGATGCTGGTTTTGATGAGGTTTTTTTACAGGTTAGTTAGAATAGAAATGAATAAGCTTTTATATATGAATCCAATAATAATAATAATAAACCAACATTCATATAAACAAAAATCAGCAGGCTACATACAAATGGGACTCAATTAAGAGGTGTTTGTGAGCAACAGAGCAGCATGATTCGAGAAATTGAGTTTTTTGTGATTTTGTAGGTTAAAAAATACTAGACAGCTAAACAAAATCTCATGGAATTTAAGAATGGAACGATTCAATGACTCACTCTTTTAAGATTTACTCGTTTCATTACTAGATTAATCAGTATTTTTGAATTAATCTTTTGAATGAATGATGCAAAGATACATATATTTTTATAACAGCCACCTAAAAGTAAAATACACAGGAATTTTAGGTGGAATTTAAATTTTCATTTTACAACAAGCATCCGATTCCTCACCTTAAGTTTCCAATTCTTGAACTGCAATTGATTGCCAATCCTATTCATGATTCAGTGAGGGAGTCAGTTGTAAACCCGCTAACAGAGTCTGATTCAAAACACTCACTCACAAGCGCAGTGAACGGGTGAATCTTTTTGACTGCTTCATTAAAAAGAATCTTTTCCCGCTTGTTTACCGGTGCTTCTTGCTGTGTGCGGGACACATGCGAGTCTATCACTGTCATGAATGGTTTATAAAATTGTATTTTGTCACATTCACAACAATTCTGTTCACATACTGAGGCCCTGCAGTGCAGACAAATGATTCATAACACAAAAGTGTCAGAATGACCCGTCAAAGGTGTATTTCGTAATTTGTCAAAGACTTGATTAATCACTGCCATGCAAGGAGACCTGCATCGAGGAGAAATGTAAAAGTAGCTCACAAAACAACCCATATCTCACAAAAACAGATTCAAAATTACTCCAGGAGCAAAATAATGATCGCTTAGCACCAGAAATGTAATGCATAACAGCCATTTTGTCAACTTTGCCTTTAGACCGCATTCACACTTCATAATTAAAACCTGACGACCGTTGCTCGAGTTTAGGGTGTCAATCAGAGTCTGTTCAATCGCTCACTAATGGACTTCATTTGCATGTTGTGAGCAGACGAACATTTAAATAATGAGTTAGCGCTACCCAAATATGTCATTTCCTCTCAGACGTCTGTGAGCAACAGACTGCAATCATATATATTAGTCTGAGAGCACAAAAGGTTTCACAAACGGTTTCAGCATGAGTGGCCACATCCATTACGCTCATTGAGAGTCCACATTTCCATACCGAATTGCGGACTCTAAATGATCACATTTAGTTACGCAATAGTCTTTTATAGCCAGAACCGAAATCCACTAACTTTCGCTGTAAAAATAACTCGAGGGTTCCCACACAAACTTTACATTAGAGCTTCGCCTGCTGTGCGCTGTTTATTTTGGACAGACTTCACTTTGGTACCATCATGAGACATATTACCCGTAACCACCCATCCTTAGCGTGCATACTAGGTCATACGTGAAAAAAAAAATCCTATATTTGTCTTCTACTAAACACTAGCACTCGTAAAGAACCGGTTTTAATGATCTGACTAAACAGCAGCTGTTTTCAAGCAGTGCTTAATGTTCATCCTCATACGAGAGTCTGTTTTTAAGAATAAATCCCTGCATTAATCGTAGATGATCATAGCAAAAACAATACCTTTAAGGCAAGAAAGCAACAAGAAACATCTAGTAACAGCATCGTATCTCACACTAGTTTTATGTAGATTTATGCACATTCCAATGGCACCCTACAACTAGAAAGATAAATACAGAAGTGAAAAACGGCGCAGGATGCAAATCATAACATTTTTAGCAATATCTTTAACTGAATTATAAAGGATAACAAGCTGAAAAACGGCTGTAAAACACTGAATAATCAACCTTCAAGGCAAACGGAAAATTCAAAACAATCCAAAACTTACTGCATAATAAATACACAACACATTTTTAATGTGTCTGTAGTGTGTGTGTGTGTGTGTGTATATATATATATATGATGCAAAAAGTGAAACTTTCATATATATATTTGTTTCATTGCATGTAAAGTAAAACTTTGTAAAGTATTTGTTGTAATTTTGATGATTCCAGCTTACAGCTCATAAACGTCTAAATCCAGTATCTCAAAATATTTGAAATATTTATATTTGAGTTCTATTAAATGACCATCACTACAATAAAAATTCCAGGTATCTCTTTTTCTTTGATTCCACAATAACGGGGGAAGACTTCCGACTTGGACATGGTCCAGATCCATGATCAGTGACTCCCTCAACAAAGAGGTCAAGTCACAGAAGGTCTTTACTGAAAGGAGCGTCTGCTCAGAGTGCTGTATCAAAGCATGATAAATGCAAAGTTTACTGGAAGGTAGGAAAAGGTGTTCAAGGGGATGACCGCAAGCTTGAGAATACTGCCAAGCAAAGCCGATTTAAACACTTGGGAGAGCTTCACAAGGACTGAACTGAAGCTGGAGTCAGTGCATCAAGAGTCTCCACGCTCAGACATCTTCAGGAAAAAGGCTAACAAATCACTTCAGAAACAGAAACAACACCAGGTTCATCCGTGTTTCTCTCTACAAACAATCAAGTTGTTTAGTTAATTCAAAAATACCAAGTTTACTACCTCGTTGCTAAAAAAGTATCATGTAGCGATCTAGGCTAAAATGCATTATATATCTAATAACAGTCACAGGGCACACACATATATTACGTAAACGAAAACATTTATTTTGAATGCGATTAATTGCTTGACGGCACTAGTATGCATGTACCCGAACCTTTACTGAGGCAGCTTGCCGCCTCATTTTGAAAATCTGGGGCACATTAGTGGATGTATGCGTGTCCGCTCGCTGACACTGAGGATCCAGGGCAGAAAAGGCATGTGTTAGATTGTATATTGACAGGTCTTCGTCTACTACTCGCAGCAGTAGCTCATGAGCACCGACTCCCAGCGCTGAAAAGAGCTAGCTCAGAGGGTCTGGAGAGGCTAGGAACGCTGAAAGAATGAGGCCGCTCAGCGTGATGGAGAGTGAGAGCTCATCTGTGCAGCATAATTGTGTGCTGCTGACTGCCATGTGTGACAATTGTGCTGCGCGGCGCAAAAAAAAAAAAAAAAAAAAAAAACGTCCCATTGTGCTCCGCTACACAAGGATGTCATACACAGGCAACGGCCTTGTCCAGATCTGCCACTGTATCAAAAAGTATCATTATGTAAGTCATTGGCCGCCTGCTAGCAGGGTCGTATACCGTTAACATGACACGTCCATTAGGACAAAACCCTAGAGTGCCGTCCGTCCGTCTAAAACAGCCTCTGTTTTCTTGCTCAAGGGTCTGATGTGTGTAATCGTAAGCTGATTGGCCACAGCTCTGCTGGATACAGTCACGGAGGGTTGACCGCGTGGATTTTCTGCTTTACAGATTGGATGGAAATGCGGATGGGATTAGGTGAATGAATGCTTGCAAGCTACATAAACCCTAATTGGACAAGCCAAGTATTTGGTATGATAACAATTCTTTCAACACACACACACACAAGGTATAGAGCTAAATTCATTTGTTATCAAATGAATGTTATTGAAGTCAAACGTGCGAATAATTTAATGACTCAATTAGTCACTTGTTTTGGAATTAGCAGTTTGAACAAATCAGTTTAGCAAATGATTTAGTCTTGTAAAGACAATACAGTCACTTGTTTTGATCATGAATGCCTTGGTGTTCAACGATTCAGTGTTTTTGAATGAATTAAATTTTTAAAGACAATTCCAATTACATTCACAAATGAATCAGTTCTTCTGAACAAACTGATTGAGTGAGGGATTCATATGACTCACTTATTGAAACGATATACGAGTTATATATTATAAGTCACTTGTTGTGTTTATTGTTTCCTTCCTGAATAAATCAGTGCTGTTGAAATAATTGAGTGATTGATTCAAAACACTCAATTACAAAGACAACCCTCTGCCCAATTCTGAATGAATCAGTGATGCAGAACAAATGAGTGAATGATTTAAATGATTCACTCATGAACAGTCACTTCTTCCATTCCCGAATAAATGGATGTTGTTGCATAAATTGATTGAGCGAATGAATGAAAACAGTCAAAGTCAATCACTTTATCAATTCACGAACGAATCAGTGTTATTGAACTAATCGATTTGGTATAGCACTCAAATGATTCAAAGACAGTCACTTGTTCAATTTCTAAATCATTCAAGTGAATGGTTCAAAAGGTTTCATTTATAACAATCAGTATCGCTCAATGAGTCGATCGAGTAAATGACTAACTCAAAAAGACGACCACTTGTTCGGTTCAGTAATAAATCACTCTAGAAGAACAAATCAATTGAGTGAATTCACTCATTTAAAGAACTACTGGTGCAATATAACCTGCTTAATAGGCAACAATGTGCAAGCTAAAGTTGAAAACAGCAGTCAAAACAATATAAAGAAGATATGCATGTTTATATTATTTTGTGAGTGTCAATTTATATTGCATTTAAATTTGAAAAGCTGAGGCCGAAGTAGATAAATGTCTAGCAAGGATGCTCATCCAGGATCATGCCCTACTTGTGTAAATCACGTTAGGACATCGGCATTACTGCATATTAGACCTTTATTCCTCACTCTATGCCTCATTTGATTGCACTATGTGGATGTATGGTGGTGTTTTATGAGCAATTTACATTTAATACGGCGTCTGTCTCCGCACCCCAATTCACCCTCAGGGACCAATAAACTACGTCTATCCATCTCCATGAGAAAATCCCTGCTAAAGTGCAGGCACTTATGACACAGACACATCCGGAATAGAAAATCAAGTCTGAAGGAATCCGTCAGCACGCTGGCCGACAACTCTCAGAGCGCTCCGAAAGATCAGGATTAAGACGTGTTTTTTCGACACTAATTAAACACGGGAAAATCAACAGCTTCTGTTTGTGCTTTCCTAGTAATTTGGGGAAAGAAGGGCAGGAAAATCCACAGAGGACAGAGTTGATACGACTGAGGCCGGAGAGATTAGAGAGACAGATTGGTGAAGGGCGCCTCGCCAGAGCCGCTGATAAGATGCCTCAACTAGTTGCGAGATGAAAGGAACCGAGAAGGAACAGCCTCGCAAAGTGGGAACAAGACTTAGACCAGGCCTGCGGAACGGATCCCGACATATCAGAGTACCTGTGATGTGCAATGTGCACCGAGCGACACTGATACCCAGCGGCGTAACAGAAGGATGCAAAACCAATGCATGTTGTTTGTCAAGCGTGCATCAATCACGTCTTAAAAGGAAATGTGAATTATTGATGCATCACATTGATCCCGTCACATTACCGAACCTGTCAACGCGACACCAATTACCGCCTCAAGAGCTGCAAAAAGAAACATGCATCTCCATGTCGGCATTTATGGCTGAAGCAAGCAAACATAATGCAACCGTTTTAGCCCTCGATGAATCCTGCACCACCAGGCAATAAAAGCTGGTTCGCCGCAATAAGCGATTATATAAAGGCCATCTAGATTTGTATCAGTGTGCATTTCATGAGGCTTGGCATTGTAATATCCTCACGGCTGAAAAAAATGAACCACAGCGCCATGATATTAATAACACGGTCGGCCGATATTAGCAATTACGTCTTGATGGATGAGTGTGTTATTGTAGGAGGCGACTGGGACCGATGTGCCGAAATCAAAAAAGACTCGAAATGTTGAACGTTTCGCTTTACTTATGTAAATCCTTCCAGACGAGCAACATCTCCCTCAACGGCTCAATTAACGGGCGCGATTTTAAACGATGTTTCCGTAAAGACGCCGCTGTTCGATGCCTTTGTTGTTGGCGAGGGAAGCGCTGTTCTCCCTCAGGCTCTGGGGAAATATCTGAACTCCGCGTGAGTTTCGTCTCTGCGCTTTTATCGCTGATAAGAGGAAAAAACAAAGTACGAAATCAGCAGAGGATTGCGATGCGAGCGGCGTGCTCACCTTGCCTGGCTGTCGACCTCTCCTCCCTCTCTCTATGTCCCACCGAGGCTTTCAGACGGTCTGACAGGGGTGCGAATGGCTACATACCCCCCCCACCCTAACGTGCTAAAACCCTTGACAGAGTGGAGAATACGAACGCAGCAAGCTGAAAAATGAAAGACGGGGAAGCGAGCTTTGAAATGCCCACGATACGCTAAGTCTGGCGTCCCTCCGGATCACGGCAGGGAGGCCGGTGGATGTTTCAGGATATTTAAAGGCAGTTTAAAGACACGCACGCTTAAAAGAGAAGCACCCGGGCGTTCAAATTCATAAAAACACTTTAGGGTCACATTTGCATGAGGAGACCAGGGCTGTTCCAATTCAACTGCTGAATTTAAATTGACGGATGGATGGAGTGATAGAACAATAAAACGACAGATAGATAGATGGATAGATGGATAGATGGATAGATGGATAGATGGATCGATCCAAGGGCAGATAGATAGATAGATAGATAGATAGATAGATAGATAGATAGATAGATAGATAGATAGAAAGAAATAGAGCCAAGGACTGACATAGAATCAATGACATCTATCTATCGTCCATCCATCCATCTATCTATCTATCTATCAACCATCTATCTATCTATCTATCTATCTATCATCCATCTATCTATCTATCATCCATCTACCTATCTATCTAGTGACAGACAGACAGACACACACAGACAGATAGACAAATAGATATAGATAGATAAAACTGATGGATGGATGAATCCCCAGCTCATCTGTCATGTATACATGTATTCTCTCAAAGACGCTTCACGCGTGAGACGACACACACTGAGCACAAGAAAGTTTTCGCAAGACTGAATGCACGATTGCTGCAGCTTGGACGAATCCTGGCCGACAGCAGAGAAAACACTGCTCAGATCTGACACTGGGTTCAGAAAATATTGGGCTCCTGCGGTTCTGACTCTACAACACATTTCTACGCAGGCAACATCATTATTTTTCCACACAAGCAGCTCCTCAACTTACAATTCAACTGACTTTAATACTTCACTTCTAAAGACACTCCTCAAGAGTCTGAGAGGAAATGAGAAGAAAACTGTTCATTTAATGTTTTCATTTTTGACATGGTATATCATAAAACCAACTTAAATTAAACCGGAAAATGTCAGCTGATGACAAGTGTTCAGAAATTTAACAACAAATCACCACAGTAACTTTAAAAGCTTTGGAAATTAAAAAGAAAAATAAAACTGTAAAAAGCAAATACATCAACTCTAAAACTAACTTAAGATAGCATGCTAATTAAGAACGCAAATTACAATTTTCTTTGAATTTCCAATCCAGTTGTGATGGCAAACAGGAAGTAGAATTAAAATACACTGAAATTCAAAGTTCATTTAACTGCAATAAGAGTACCAGATAAAAAAAAAATAAGCACAATATTTTTTAAAATAAAATTCAAACTTAAGAAATGTAAAAAATAAATAAATAAAACTGTCGGTTTGAATTAAGTAAACAATAAGCACCCTTAAAAATAAAAAAATCATGGCCACATTTTTTTTAATTTCACTGGATGTTATATATAAAAATAACTTTTTTAAAGCTAAAGCTAGTTTTCAAGCCAACCTTTGAATGTAAATAAATACACGCAGTTCTGGATCCTATCATTATCCCTCAGGAACGATCTCCTCTGCTTGCAGAATACCCCGAGTCTCCGAAGAACGGACAAAAAGCCCGGGTTCAAGCCGTGCCGTCAGCCCTCAACTCATTATTCCTCCTCACACAGTCAGAGCGAGCAGAAATACCAGGCCTTATATATCTGGCCTGATTTCCATCGAACTCCTCTAACTCCAGAGCAAACAGCAGTTTAGCGCGAGCCTCCAGAGAGACAGAATGAGCTCGGCGTCTCCTGCACACCTGCGCAGATCTGACAAGACGTGTCTCATTAGCCGCTGCGCGCGGCAGACGGACGGCGGCGCGCGTTAATCACTTCACAAAGCAGTGGGCTGCAATTTAGCGTGAGCCGCTGACTAACACACAGCTTGTTATTTCCTCCTCAATAGGTGATATTCTGCTTTTGTGCGGCGGGATGCTAGATGTTATAATTAGTCCGATTTAGGGAGCTAGGCAAACAGAAGCTGGCGTTGGAGAGCTAAAAATCCCTCTGGCTACGTAACGTGCGCTGAATATCTTCTGGATGGGTTGGGTGAGATAGAGCGAGATCTCCTCTGGGAGAAGAGAGGGGAAGATGGAGCGCCGGGCTGGTTTCTCATGTTATATAATGCTAAACTGCAAAAACCGAAAAGTCTCTGCGACTTTAAGTGCGTGTTTTTATGCTTGTGTGCGGACGCGGTCGCTTTTCACACGCGTGCTTGTTACCCGCGCTGAAGTGAGTCACTGGTGAACAGCATAATGGGTCTCTATACAGTCAAGAATCAAGGACCCTGAAGGGCTTTACAGACAAACTGAAGGCTGAGGCATGCTGGGAAATCATCACAATGAATGTCAGTGTGGCTATATATGCAATAGAATACTAGATAATTGCGTACTGAACATTTTAAAGGTGTGTGAAACAAAAATAATAATAATTAATTTACGTACCGGACAGTAGTATGAGACATAGCTGTCAAATATGATTATTTCAATTGTTTATTACGTAAAAGGAAAAAAAGATCAGTTTACTCTATTATTCTTTTACATGAATAAATATCTACATTTTAAGCGGTCTAATAAAAATTACATTTTAACTTTCTAATAATAATATAAATTAAACCACTGATTCAGTAATGTAAATGAATAATAATAATCTCAGCCTAACAAGAAAAATGCATTTATTAAATAATTAAATAATAATAATAACCATAACAACAACAATTATAATAATAATAACTGACAATTAAATACTGATTTATTGTTTTCTATTTTTTTGTCAGCATTTTTTAGGAAATTTTAAATGAAATTACTGATTTATTAATTTAAACAAGAAAGTAATAATATAGATAAAACAGCCATAACTTTCGGAAGCCCGATAAAAAAGGTAAAAAAAAATAAAAATAATAATAATTAAAAGTGTTTCAGTAAACAGTAGTTATTTTTATTATTACTATTATTAATAAAAACAACATTAAAGTTATTTACTGGTTTATCTAAATTCAGAATTTAAATTAATTCATACATTTTCATAACTTTTGGCAGTCCAGTGAAAACGAACAAATCCACAAAAATAAAAAACTGAACCTATCAGGTGGTATTATTTATAAAGTCACATCTAAAAACGTGCCCAGCTCTGTTCTGGCAAACCTGGCGTTCTTTGCATAATTTGCATACAGTGTACAGTATGCATATAGCCTTCTGCTGGATTTAGTATGGTGCCATGCAAGTATGCTGTTCAGAACACCTCAGTGTTCTGTTCTACTCTATTCAGCGCCTCGGTATCCTCAATCCGGGGTTGACGGATCCTTCTCTCCAGACGGTTTCTGCCTGAGCCGTGTGGAATTTCAAGAGCGCTTCTTAAAAAGAGACGACAGAACTTTTGAATAAAGAAATCTCCTTTGCGTGCGTCTATGCTGGTAATCCATAAGCCTGTGAAAGTTCTACATCAATCCATCAGTCATGAAAGGACGTCAGTGCATTTGCCCTCCTCTGAGTCTCATATGGATAGTTTTATATCGACAGCGACCAAAAATCATTATCCTCTTTCCAAAAGCTCAGCCAGGCAGAAACACATAGACGTTTTCTACATGGCATCCAAAATATGAAGTCAACAACAATAAACATTCCCCAAAAGACGACAGCGAAAGTGATGATTATGAGATACAGGTGAAGACGTTTATACATGCATACACACTTACCGCAGGTGAGCGCTTCATGATAAATCCGGCAGAGATCGTGCGACTTACACAACACGCTCGTGTGTGTGTGTGAGAGA
>NC_056702.1:724732-742232 GCF_018831695.1 Puntigrus tetrazona
ATCCCCGACCAGCTGCTCTGTCTGTCAGATGGTCAGAGCTCGTGAAACCGAGGTGTTATGACACAAACGTACGCGCAAAAACAATCCTAACGACCCAAAGCCTCTGCTGAAGAGCATATAAACACATCTGTGAGATCCCAGAGCGTTAAACACCCATCACACTGCTGCCAGACAGACGCGTTCATTCACACGCATGCATTCAACAACAGCCTGAGAGTCTTACCTGCTCGGATGACGGCGCGGTCGAGGTGGACATGAAAGAGAGAGAAACACAGAGAGCAAACGTCTGGTTAGTGCATGAGTCCTGAGAGGAAGGACATCGCATCGGCTATCGGCTCGACACTGCCCTCATCTGGACGCACGCAGAGCTCACTGCAGTCACGTGACTCCTTTACATCTACAAACACAGCGGACCGTGTGAAGAACGTAATGGGTGCGGATTCGGGTGTAGCCAGTCTGCTGTTATGCATAAGTTTTTTATTTAATAAGTCTGGCTGTGAGTCCGTCAATTCAAGTGTGTTTTGTTTTGTTTTTTTCGGAATAAATGCAAATAAACTACACACAGACAAACTGAATAAAGTCGGACAGAAAGACAGATGGAATAACAGACATATTTAAACTAACTGTAATGCATTCAGAAAAATTAAGCAACTCTGTATGATTCTGCACTTTTTAATATTTTGTTCACTGATTTCTAAATGGGTTTAAACATGGTAAAATCGTACATTAGAACTACATAAACAGTTTTATCAACTTAAAATAAATCAGTATTTAAGTATATTAAATATTATATTAAACAAATACAACAAATATTATTATAGTTGTATAATATCTATAAATTTTTTATTCTTTTTTCTTACATTATATATTGTAAATCGTTTTATAATTCAAAATAATTTAATCGAAAATTCATCCAGACAAACTTTGAATACCGTGCTGATAAAGATTATTCATAATTTATGCATGTAATATCATATTCAGATATTACATGCATAAATGCATTCTGGAGCATCTACGTGAAATGTGCACTTTATTCACATTCAATTTAATTATAAATGCATAAATGCTTTTAGAGAACTGCCTAAACAAAGTAATAAAATTAGATATATTCATATTTAATAAACACAAAGGATGGGGGACTAATGGAAATTTGTACGGCCTTGTTGGTCTGCTTTTGTTTTTCCCAAAGGGATTAGAAGACAAATAAAAAGATAAATGATGCCCTCTGCTGGTCAAATGTTGCTAACAGAGACAGATTTGACAGAAGTAAGTGACATACGCTTTTTGCAGTCGCTTCAAATCAACATTTACTGTCAAAAAGGCTCTAAAGATATGTTTATAGTACAAGGGACAAATACTAATATTTATACGCTGCATTTACGGAGTAGAAACAGGCACATGCTCTTCCATGATTCATTTCTTGATGATAAAAAAACCCTTTTCTTCCTGATAGAAATGAAGTGATGACTGACTCATTAAGAGCAGGAAATCATCAGAAATGTTGATGTGTGGTGATTTCCTGAGCCAAACAGGTGGAGTGGGACCCGTTTAGTCACAGCAGTGTAAAATCTGCTAAAAATGAGCCAACATCCTCCTCCGCGGCTTTACTCAAAAATTACAGCACTTCTGCCAGTGCTTTGTAAGACCCTCCTCCTGTGATTTATGAATCACATTCACACAGCTTCACCGAGTCGAGTCAGACGAATCGTTCGGGGAGTTTGAATCCTTTCATCTTTGTCAGCGGTACGTAACACGCAGACACACTCCTGTCAGAAACGCAGACCCCGATGACACACACATTTCCCATCACACCCTGCAGACTGCGGAGAGAACAGCTGCTCAGGACACCGCCGGAATGTGCCGAACTCATCCAGCTAAATGAGCGGTGCGCTCGGAGCACACGGAAAAGACGACACCGACACATCCAGTGTCTGCTAGAGTCTTTCCATGAAAACATCCTAGTAACACACACACACACACACACACACACTCACACTCACAAGTGTATTATGTACTTGTAGATTAATAGTAAAAAAAAAAAAAAAAACTTACGCAAACAATATTAGATATATTAATATTAAATTAAATATTACAATATAATTAGAACAGATAATAAATATCATTGATAAAATATAATGTAATATATGTGTGTGTGTGTGTGTGTGTGTGTGTGTGTGTGTGTGTGAAATGAAATTTAAGTTACCTTATATTTGAAAAAATAGTAAGGATTCTGAAGTATTAGCTACTATTAATAAAATTAATAAAAAATCATTGTTTTATACAGTTTTGGATATTGCTTTACATTTCTAGTCAATACAATGTAATGTATTTTATATATATATATATATATATATATATATATATATAAACATTTTCTTTTCATGTCAAGTACACACACACACACACACATATATATATATATATATAGAGAGAGAGAGAGAGAGAGAGACACAAACACATACAAACACATACAAATACATATATACATATACACACACATACATATATATGTGTGTGTGTGCGCGAGTATATACACCAAATTCTAATTAAGTTAAACTTTCTATTTCTTTCTATATTTTCTATTATTTTCTATAACTTTCTATCTCTAAAAATAGTAAGGATGCAGAAAGATTATCTACCATTATTAATTAATTACTAATATTAATAATATACATTTTTCATATAGTGCTATATATTGGGATATTGTTGTGACGTAACATATTGCAGTAATAAACATGTAGTTTATTTTTAAAGCGTTCCTCTTCCCAGAAGAGAAAGCATGCTGTATTAAGATGAGTGATGATTGGCTGCTTCCCGTCTCATCAAAAGTCCCCCTTCAATCAGCACCAGCAACAAATCTATCTTTAGCTTTCCACATCCGTACATCACGCTTCTCTGATGCGAGCACGCAGTCGATCACTTCATGTGTTCACAACCAAGCCTGTGAAGACAACACTTTCTCAGAATCACATACGACGTGTGCAACAGGACAAAGAAACATGCATTAACAACCTAAATTGGTTTATTTCCCCCCCTTCTTTTAAACCGGTCTGCTGTGAAACGGGAGTCATTTACTGGCTCTTCTATCCGTCTCAGAAGATTCACATGAATATGTGTTTGCTGCAGGCTGTAATTCAGGGAGCCCTGGGCAGTTGTAAGAAGATAAATGACTTTAACACAGCTGTATATTGCAGGCCCTTTACGTAAGGTCTCTCGTCTCAGACATTTTACTGATTCCAGATTAGCCGAAATGAATAAACAAGCTATTAATGATTCGGACGTGAAGGGCAGCCATGATTCAGAGAACTAGACTGCAGTCAGAACCTCGCGAGCTGACTAACTAGACTGTATTTTGAGGGACCACAGGAAGGCCGCTCCAGAAGAAACACTGCACCGATCTCAGGTGTAAGACATGATTTGGCTCAATTCAGAAGCTGTACAATCCCAGAATGCACTGAGGCGGAAGCTCACCCATGACGTTATGTCTAATGTAATAACACTAAGGTGCGTGTATTTTCTGCTAGCTTAGCAACATGCTATTTTGAATCGATTATGAATTACTTGCACTTCATATGATAAGCTTGTAGAGCGTCTCAGATCAGTTTCAGATTCAGCTGCTAATTTAATAAGACACTTTCTATTACAGTATACATAGATTTTATTTTAATAAAACCACAGCACAGCTTAACCCAATTAACACATTTTTCATTTTATAATTTCATATTTGTACTGCAATCTAAAACTATTATTATTATTATTGTTAAACACTATTTTACTGTGAAACTGCAATTAATTGCTGAATATTTAATTTACAATTTATTTTAACTGAAATTAAATTTCATACACGCACACATACGTATTTAAACATTCATCAAAGTTGTCACAAAACCAAAATGGTCTTAGGGCAACTTAACATTTGATCCATATGAGTGTGTGTGTGTGTGTGTGTGTGTGTGAAAGAGAGAGAGGGAGAGAGAGAGAGAGAGAGAGGAGTGTGTGTGTGTGTGTGTGTGTGTGAAAGAGAGAGAGAGGGAGAAAGAGAGAGAGTGTGTATGTGTGTGTGTGTGATACAGAGAGAGAGAGAAAGAGAGAGAGAGGAGTGTGTGTGTGGTGTGTGATATATGTGTGTGTGTGTGTGTGTGTGAGAGAGAGAGAGAGAGAGAGAGAGAGAGAGAGAGAGAGAGAGAGAGAGAGAAAGGAGTGTGTGTGTTTGTGTGGTGTGTGATATATATATGTGTGTGTGTGTGTGTGATGTGAGAGAGAGAGAGAGAGAGAGAGAGAGAAAGTGTGTGTGTGTGTGTGTGTGTGTGTGTGTGTGTATATATATGTGTGTGTGTGTGTGTGTGTGTGTGTGTGTGTGTGTGAGATGTAGAGAGAGAGAGAGAGAGAGAGAGAGAGTGTGTGTGTTTGTGTGGTGTGTGATATATATATATGTGTGTGTGTGTGTGTGTGTGTGTGATGTAGAGAGAGAGAGAGAGAGAGAGAGAGAGTGTGTGTGTGTGTGTGTGTGTGTGTGATGATATATATATATATGTGTGTGTGTGTGTGTGTGTGTGTGTGTGTGTGTGTGTGTGTGTGATGTAGACAGAGAGAGAGAGAGAGAGAGAGAGAGAGAGAGAGAGAGGAGTGTGTGTGTGTTTTCAAATGGTTTCATTTCAGTTAAAAAACATCCCTAAACTGCAGCAGTGACATGTCCATCACTAGTTTCAACACCACGCCATCGAAAATAAACTAGTTGCATTGCAACACATCCCGCACACGCTTTCTCTCTCTCTCTCTGTCTCTCTCTCTCACGGTTGCATAAGACAGTCTGCAGCGGACGCATGTACGTGTGAGTGAATCAGAAGCGGGACGCGTTTCATTCCCGCGGCGGGCGACGGGGTTAATATCAGCTCAGAGCTACCTAACGCTGAACGAGCCGGCTCTTTTGCTCCATTGTGTGCGTCTGTGAGACATGGGCAGATTCCTGGAAAACAAATATTAATAACCATAACGCCGTGTGTGATTGTTCTCGTTCTCCTTTCAATCCGCACTTGGTTCTGAGATGCTGAAAGAAATCGTGTCATTTCATAACTGATTCGATCTTTCATCCGACTGTTTTAACCGAGCGGTTACGGGAAATTGGAGCCTACTGTGGGAGCCGCTCGCTTATTACGACGATAAAGTGGCTTAATCATAACACCGAGCGTCATTATTATCAGATTATGATTAGAGTATAATCAACTCTGATGACCATCCCCGCGGAAAGCTAAAATGATTATGTTGCATAAATATGTCTAATGTGAATCTGTTTATACAATTTATCAGATGATTTTATCTTGAACGTCTCTAATGTCACTTAAATGAGCATTCAGAGTGTTTTAATGCACAAAACAGGCACGAGTTAGACCTCAACGTCTTCCAAAGCAGAAAAGCAGCCAAATAAATAAAAAATAAACCTGTGAAAAAATAACATAAACGGATGAATAAAGAAAGAAATAAAAACTAAGCAAAATAAAATACAAAGCATATTAATTAAAATCAAGAAAATGGAAAACAAAACGTAAGAATAAACTTTAAAATGAATGGAAAAACAAACTAAATAAAATTTAATTCAAAATAAAGGAATATAAATAAAATCAAGAAAAAATTTAAAACAAAACTATAAAATATACGATATAAAAAATATATAATATATCTAAAATTAAAATACTTGAACTGTAAAAAAGAATTTACTTATTTGTTAAATAACAAAAATAATAAAATAAAGCAGGAGAAAAGTGGCCTTCAAGCAGGTTTGTAGGCTAAACATGGCTCTCCGCTGTGTTGTTTACAAAGGCAAAGTCTGGTGTGTTGAGTAGTTAACAGTGTGTAAATGTGGGTGTGGATCGACCCAGCGCTCTGGGATTACAAACTTGGCTGACGTGTTGCAAAACACCACGGCACGCTCTTCGGCTCAAACACGTGGAGAGTAAAACGCAAGCATTTAGAGCATGAAATCTGAGCAACGCTTAAACGCATCTAAAAACAACTCGCTGCTGTAAAGTTACTGTGAATCACTAATTAGTCATTTAACTGACAAACACACTCATGGCTCCCTTATCACACAAGTTCAATGCATTACAAAATCAGCAACAAAAGTTTGCTAAGAGTAACTAAATCAAAGATGCATACATTTTTAATTAAATAGTACGCTTAACTAATAAACCACACACTAACTTTATATATAAACTGCTTGCAAATATGATAATTAATAGACATGTAATTACATACAAATATTTTCTAAATATATATATATATATATATATATATATATATATATATATATATATATATATATATATAGCATGTGTGTGAAAAATTTATATATACGTTATATAAATAAAAAAATATTTTGCTTAATTTAATTTTATTTTATTAGTGTTGATTTAGTAATATTTTTTTTAATACTTCTTACAATAGAAATATTTTTTTTTTTCAGTAGTAGCAGTAGTACTAATAAGTACAGTAATGCATTTTGCAAATTTATATCCAAATTCATATCCAAATTTCAACCAACAAACTCTTATTTACCAGCCCAGATGTTTAACATCCACGTACTGTACATCGGCCGTCTGCTGGAAGTAAAGAGGTGTGTGCTTCAGCCGGCCCTTCAGAGGAGCTGAATAATGTCTTCATCTCTCCCCGGGGCTGTTATGTAAGACGGAGATCGCGAGCGTCGACTCTCTCACCAAACTACCTCCCATCATCCCGCACAGGTGATGAACGACACACAGATGCCGAGCAGCGTTTAGAAAACCTCCCATTCGTCCGTTCTCAAACACACAGTGCTCTCGTTCCCCAAAGTGTTCTCCCTCCATCATCAGCGCGTCCTGTCCCACAGCCGCACGAATTAGCATCGCGGTATTCATCATATCGCGGCGACGTCGCTGCAGCAGACAGCGGGATGGATGGAAACGCACCTGTTGCGCAATCAAGTAGAGGTACAGAAATGCCCCTCGTAAAGAGACCGACGCAATTTAGAATGAAGAATGAAGATGAGACGCGTCATCAAAATAATGATTTTTTGCTACTTATAGCATCTGAAATGATATCAATACTTTTTCCCACTGCACCAATACACTGATACGTGACAAGTTACACTGCTTTTGAAGTTGAGCTACATAAAGCTCATGCCACTTTATTTTGGCTAAAAATGGGTTACTATAAAGATTTTATTATGTTGTGTGCAAAGCACAAGCTAGTAGAATAGCATCTTGTTAATCGTTGTAGATTCCTCGAGGGATATTAAAAGCATTGAGCGATTTGGAGTGTCTTCACGCACAAACTTCAGCAGCATGTTAAACTGGACGTGTCAATAGCTATTCGCACCTTTGCACTGAATTTGTATTTAATCTACATGAGCAAATTAGCTTTTGGTGCGCACACACCTTAAGTCACTACGCAGAGAGAGTATGAACAAAAACGCCGACGCAAAACTTTTCCTCAGCGAATACACTAGTCTCGCGCTTTCCCCTTTAGCATGGAGTTGTCCATCAGAAACTGAGCCACAACATGGTGCAGAAATGAACATGTTAGAAGGTCGTTTCGCGTGGTATCACAAACACTGAAAGTGAACGCGCATGCTAGCGTTTGGACTGGAGACATGGGCTGAGTGTCTGGTGTTCAGCCTGTTCCTCCATGAATAAGACATGGAGACAAATGTTCTCACATTCAGTCCTGCCAGAGCAGACTCGCTCTCTAATGACTCATCTGAATCAGATTCATGTGCGTCTGTCCCTGAACTCACGCTAAACTGCTAAAATTCAACAAACATGTTTTTTTTGGTGATTAATATCACTTGTGATGCTAATATCTAGGTGAACAACGGCTTATATAGACTAATGGTGGCAAGCACGCTGATATGCTATCTTTGTTGATGAAAGTATCATTATTACTATTGTCCATCCAAAAAAAAAACCCTGTAAACCACCTAGAATGCTCTAGCAACCAGTCAAAACAACATAGCAACGACACTTAAGGTCCTAAACACTATGTAGTGAGCCTAAAAATCATAATGCAATCAGTCAAACCTTCGAAATAACCACAAGATGACCCTGGCCTTGGAAACCATGTAATGTAGCAACCAAATCAACCACTAGAAGACCCTAGCAACCAGGCAAAACACCCTAGCAACCAATCAGAACACCCTAGAAACCATATTACAATCAACCAAACCTTCTAAATAACCACAAAACCGCCCATACAACCAGACCAGACACCCAAGCAACCACCCAGAATGCCTTAGAAACTAAAGAGTACAGCCACCACTCAATCCTTGTTAACAACCACTAGAACTACTCAATAAGTCAAACCTCATTAACAACTACCAGAATGCCCTAACAACCATGCAAAACGTCCTAGAATCCCCAAAGCAACTAGACAAACATCCTACGTAACAAGGCACTAAAAACACTCCGACTGCTGTACCAATCAATAAACTGTTGCAACTAGTCAAACTCATTATCAACCACAAGAGTCCCCTAGCAACCACCCAGAATGCCCTAAAAACCATGCTGCAATCAGTAAACCTTCTAAATAACCACAGAAATGCTCTAGCAACCAGGCAAACACCTTAGAAACAACACAGCAGCCAGGAACTATTTGTTACCAACCACCAGAATACCCTAAATGCCCTAGCAACTACCCAGAATGCCACAGAATTCACAACGCAACTAGTCACAACTCATTATCAAGCACAAAATGCCCTGGCAACAAGCCAAAACACCCTAGCAACCACCCAGGATGCACAAGCAACTATGCAAAGCATTCTAGCATTACAGCAGTGACTTTTGCATTAGGTAAACACAACAGGGTTTCTACATCCAGCTTCACTTAATAATTTGTTCATTTAAAATGCGAAGCATGGATTTATTCGCATTAAACTAAGCTGCTAGCCAAGTCGTTTCAGCAGCGAACCCTGAGGACAAACGGAAGCCGCGCAAATGAAGAAGCAGGCGGCGCCGTTCAAAAGAGCCATTCGCTACCATCTACTTTCAATGCAAATGCCGATTATTCAGATTTATTTTTATTTATCGTCTGAAAAATTATGCAAATAAAAAAAAAAAAGCAAGCAACAGCTGATGCAAGACGCGCAAGAAGCAAAGTAAGCCAGAAGCAGCCGTCTGGAGAAACAACACAAACACCAGCCGTCGCTGCTGCAACCTACGGCTTTTACAGCATCTCTGAACTTGAGTTGAGCAACAACCATCTCGCTCTGTTCTCACAGAGGTAAAGAATGCAGAGCGCTTGTCTAATTTAACACACGGGATATATATATATATAGATGAGCATGTCTCTCCTTTCAGCGAGATTCCTCCAGCTAGGAAAGCCTGCAGGACACGTACAGACAATAACTCGCACAAAGGTGCATAAACGTGTCTAGACGCATTTTGAAAGAGTTGCGAAGGTGGCGAGCAGGTTGAGTGAGTGCGCGGCGTTCACAGACACGCTCTCGGGTAACCAGCGGATGGAAAGATCCACGCAAATAAGCGAACGAATGCCGGGGCTCCCTCGTGCTCCCCACCACCACCACAACAATGAACGTGTTTCTATGACACAGCAGTGCTGACAAATCCACTTTTGAAAAGCCGGAGCAGAGCGGAGCGGGCCGGAGTCACCCCACCGCCCTTCAGGAATGTGCTGGAAACATGACGGCGGCTCTCAAACGACCGGCCAATCGCGCAGAGGTGGCGAAGCACGCTACACGTGTGGGTGGAGTGAAAGCACTCGATGGAAACAATAAATATATACACACGCTGGGACCAAAACAGAAGAAGAAACACATTGAGTGAGTGGAGGAAGAACATAACTGATGCCTTAAAGAGACACTTAAAATGTTTGAAGGTCACTGCATTATATAAAATAATAATTACATATAAATAATAATGCATGTGTTTTTTACATTAATGATCATTAAATGGATCGATAAAAATGATAAAAGTAAATTCTAAAATAGCATGTAATTATATTTAAATACAAAAACTAAAATAAATACTTGTAAAATATAATAATTCGAAATGTATTTTATTTTTTTAATTAAATACATTTTGCATTTTAATTTTGCATATGCTGTAATAAGTTAGTTTTTTGGAAACAGAAATGCTTTGTAATATTTTATACCACTTTTATTAATTAAATGTGTCCTTGTTGAAGCATTAATTACTTAATTTTATATATATATATATATATATATATATATATAAATTAAGTAATAATAATAATTATGTATATGTGATGTTACATTTAATTTAAAGAACAGCATACTTTGCAAATCTCTCTAAATCATTCTGTAACTTGATTTGATAGTATTATTTTGTGATATGTTATATATATATATATATATATATATATATATATATATATATATATATATATATACACGTTTTGTGCGATTACGTGTGACTTTCACATCCGAATACTTTTTAGGACTATAAATAATCCAATAAGAATAATAATGATGAAAGTTGCTTTTCGAATAAAGCAAGAAGAAACGAAATCCCCCGAGGTGGATGTTTCAAAGAACAAACGGATGCTAAGCAACTACCAATTTGTGCAGATTCACAGCGCGTTTGTGTGGGAAAAACTAAATTTACACACATTAACGTCGCACAAAAAAGAAAAAAAAATTACGCCTGCCAGTCGGAAAACATTTTAATTATAATCGATCCCAGACTTCTAATAGTGAATGCTGAAGATGTGTATATAGAGATAAAACTCAACGGCAAGCGCTAGGCCACGACTCGGAGCCTACCTGTGCAGATCTGAATTACAGCCATTTAGGACTAGAAAAAAAAGAAAGGTAAAAGACTGTCGCAGGCGTTCAAGGACAACCGCGTGTGAAAGCAAGAGATGACATGAAATAAACATTTTCTTCCTCTGCTGCACACACACACACACACACACACACACACACACACACACACACACACACACACACACACACACACACACACACACACACACACACACACACACACACACACACACACACACACACACACACAGGTCTGCTAAAGCGGAAGAAGCGCTGAATATTAAACGGCTCACAAGGGAGGCCGTGATCACTCCTTCAGCAGTATGAATGGAGGAACTATTAGCGTAATGAGGGTTAAGAGTACATATTTACACTTTAAAGCATCTTATTTTCCCCCTGTAGTCCGTTTAGGAGGTTAGTCAAGGCTTCACGCCCCAAAAAAAAAACATAATACAGTTTTCCTGACCCTTATAATCACACAGACTGTCTTTGCTGAGTGGAAGAGCGATTACAATTAATATTTTATATTTTGACATTAATTGATATCTCATCTGATCACGTTTGAACATTTACGTATTTATTTGGTATTTATTATTTATTTCCACCCAATCAGATCATCTACAAATTCAAAAACAAAAAAGTCATTAAAGCCCATTAGATTCAAAATATTTCACGCAAGAAGCAAAATTATCTAGTAACTGTTACATTAATCAAGGTATGCATTAACCAAAAAGTCATTATTGCCAATTAGATTCAAAGTATGTAATGCCAAATCTATATTTTGATCTATTTAAAATATATATTCTAATATAGATATATAATACAAACAATTTACATAAAAAATTATAATAACACTCAATTAGACTGAAAATATTTAAAGCCAGAAGGAAAATATTTCCTAGAATGTATAAACAATCTAAGATCTATCATGAAACCCTTTTAAAAAATAAGACGCGTTTAATTTTAACCAAAAATTCATTATAGTCAATTAGATTCAAAATATTTCACGCAAGAGGCAAAATCTAGCACAATTTAAAAATACTAAGGGCATATTTTATGCATAATTGTATGTTTATCAAATTTAAAATATATAAAGCAGTACACTTTAATGCGAACAAAACCCCTGAATCAAACTTTTTGAATTAATTTGCTGAACCAATCTGAATCAGACTCCATAAAACTTTTTGCAGAAACCTAATTGTATTCCAACATTGTTAATATATCACCCAGATGGGCAGCTGAAGAGACTAAGTGTGAAAAAACTTTTTCTTCATGAGACACTTTAGTGAAACAAAGAGCCCGAGTGACTGTCTGTGAGCCGAGGGCAGTGTTAGAAGGACTCCTGCAACACATGGGCACAGAGCAGGGCAGCTGGGAAGCTCTAGCCGGGGCCCGCGGGCCCCCGAAGGGTCCGATCTATGGCCTGTGACTGCAGCGTCTCTCATGTGCGCTGTTCCCTCCAGCCGCGTCCATCTGTTGCTGCAGGGAGCTTGAGGTCTGTGTGATCTGCTGCTGAGAACAGCCTTCTGCTAACGTCTCTAGTACTGCTTTGGGTACTGTTCCTCTGCTGCCTTTGTGCACGCATATTATTATATCATATTTTATACTATTTACACCGTTTCAGTGCAAGCAGCTCGAGAGGGTTTCTATTTAAATGAGACTAACTACAATTGCAGGCAAAATAATAAGCAATTAGATAAAAAATAAATTATAAATTATATATATATATATATATATATATATATATATATATATATATATATATATATATATATATATAATACAAAACATTACATTTCTTTACAAACGTAACAATTAACGTTTGCTTCAATTATATATTTAATTTATATATACTATTTATATTATTATATGATCTCAAAACGTCCACTCCTATGTTTTGTATATATATATATATATATATATATATATATATATATATATATATATATATATATATAATTTACATATGCATATTACAGTAATGCATGCATTTCTAAATTAGATTATGATATTGTGTATAAAATATAGTATAAATGTCAACGTTTTTTATAAATTTAGTAAGCACTACTAAAAATTTAAATGGAGAATATAGTTTATAAATAAGAAATTATGCATTTATTGTAATGCTTGCACTTATTTACTAAATATGGTTCGAATCGATTTACTATGAAGGATAGTTTAAATTTGAACTAATCCAAATGAATCGAACCTATGAAGACAAGAAGAAATCTTGTTTAGAAAAACTAAATGTTCAAACTAGAAGTGCAACGAAATCCTTCCGATGTAATTGCAACGTACAGAATTAGCCTTCTCTGATGTGATGTAGGCATCCTAATAAGTTGAATTTGCCAGCGTGATGGGGCAGGGAAGCAGAACCGACTCGTTTTGCTGCTGTGCAAATTTTTTATTTTTGCCAAAGTCATTTGCATTAGCTGTGGAAAGCATTAATCTCTTTAGCCTTCAAAGGCCAGATCCAGGTCCCAGACCTCCCCGACGCTGTTCCACTGATGCCCGTCGCTCCGCTCCCAATGTAACGTGGAGAGAAAACTCTATTTTCTCTTTTCATGCCGTTTCTTTCTCGGCTGGGGCCTCGGGGCCACCGAAGGGACCGGCGGGACGCCCACACACACTCAAAAGACAACACTAACCTGCATAAACCTCAACGAGACCGAGAGGCACGCGGCAGAATACGCAAGCTATCAATGAACTCTTCAGATAATTGAGTGACAATCTGCTGTGACAGAACGTGTCTTTCACTAAACAGTCAACGCCGTGATGAGCGCTTTCATGAAGAGTCTGATAACAGCCGCCGAAGTGCTCGCGCCTGCGTTAACATTTCTAGCATTAAAATATCATATTGGTTTATGTATGTATTTCGCTACGCAGTAAAGTTTTCTGTTTTGCATCTACAAATATCCCCAGCGTCGGGAGGAGCTACCTAAAAGCTGCGCTGCTTCAAACTTTACTGTGTGTTTCGGTAGCATGAACGTAACTCAGCGTTTCAAAACAGTGTCAGCTCGGCATAGGTATTTATTTATAGGTATTTATATAAAGACAACATCACAAAAGTGCACAAAGACACCTGAAGTCACCTGAAGACAATGTTTTTCATACAAAGAAAAAAAAAATATGTAAAATTGTATGAAATTGTATTGTATGCAATTATCAAGAGCTTATACGCAGATATATATATATATATATATATATATATATATATATATATATATATATAGTTATATATATAGCAAACTAAATAGTTTAAAATAGTAAACTATTAAACTAGAACTGTCTATTATAATCACCACCCCATTTACTTTTACAATTTTTAACATGCTTTTCAATGCATTTTCACTGAATAAAAAAAAGGTTTAATGCGTTTCTACTGAGATGCGGTTCAACAAATGCTAACATCATGTATAGATGATTTGCAATATGCATTTTTATTTTATTAGTTTCATCACTGCAATTGAAAGACTGTTTAACATGAACCTAATAACGCACTAATTACATTAATGTACATTTACTGTAAATAAAGTGCAAAAACTGTTACCTAATGAACCTAACAGCCTTATTGTTTATTCAAGATATAATCTAAAATGAATATAAATATATAAAATGCATATAAAAGCCTTCCCAACTTTAAATATCACGACCGCTGGATGACAAACAATCAGTAAGAAAAATAAGATTTAACGTCAGTCTGAACAAAGTGCCTTATTATTGTAATCACATCCTCACCGAGTCTGTTGAGCGAGGCTGATGGCTCTTCTCGTCTGTTTTGCTTGGCCACAACCGTAAGTGTCTCTTCTAACTAATTGGGTTCAAATGAAGACCGATCCTTTATCGCTAGCACCTGCCCACAGTCGCGATGCCAGATGACTTTCGCGACGGACCGAGCGAGAACTGAGAACATTAGCGCAAACCTCTGGTCGCTCAAGCACAGAAAACAGAGCTGAGCTTAGCAAAATGGAGCGTAACAGAGACGGATAGCCCTGGCCTCTGAAAGAGACGCACCTCAGAAGGGCAGCACAGGCTAGACCTGATCTTTCAACCGCTATTAGTCTCTTTTTGCCTCTGCTCCAGTTTAGTCTGACCTCGCCGCAGGCCCATTAATGACCTCGTGTGGCGTTACTTCACTCTGGAGTCAAACGAGCTGTTTTAAGAGGCTTCGCTGAACTCGAGTCGATCAAACTACTAGCATGGCATCATTGTCGCATTCATTTTTTTTCTTGGACCTGTGTGTGACAAAGTAACAGTAAGAACCATAAATATTTATCGAGTCATCTCATTCAACGGAAGCTTGTAAGCTTAATATCAACAATAATGATAACACCAAGCCAGCGCGTGAATTGAAAGAAGTAGAATAAATATGGATAAATGCATCTGCCGAAGCTCTGAAAGGATGCAGAAAGCAACAAAAAGATTCAGTTTAAGGTTGGAGTTTATCATATATTTCAGCTGGCTTTCTATAGCTATCTATAGTTCTATAGAGATCATTTGTATACAAATATATATATACATATATATATATATATATATATATATATATATATATATATATATATATATATATATATAGTGTGTATGTGTGTATATATATTACATTATATGTATATAGATATACAATATATATAGATAAAAGTTACGATCGACTAAACAGTTCATTCTAATACATTTTGATTCAATGTAAAATTGACACGAACTTACAGAATAAGAGAATATCTCGCATTAAAAATATGAATCGTATGTAGGCAAGTGTTTTTATCACTGATATACTTTCATAGTTTGTGTTTAAAATTATATTTGTTTTTTCAGGTTTACTTTCAAAGTAGTAATTTTATTGGCGTTTAATTTTATTGTATATAATACACAATCGTTTTCGCTGTTTTAAATCCTTAAAACTATATTAATTTCCACATTTCTCCTTTTTGTTAATGTAGGCCATCTCAGTCAAATTTCATTTTAAATAAACAACCCCGATTTGGCAAATGTGATCCTTTATGATCACAGGCCTCAACTTGTATATTTGGCTTTAATGGAAAAGAAAACAGACATAATGAAAACGGTTTCATGAAATCTTCACTCGTGGAAAAAAATATATATTTTTCATTATCGGAAAGTCAAAAAGACTTTTGAACTATTAAGCTTTTTTTCATTAATCCAAAAGATCCAAGTATTGTTCGAAGGAGAGAAAAGTGAAGCGTCATTTCAGTCCTTTACATGCAACACCACCGCAGAGGCCCTGACAGGTGACCCGTGCCATAGAGAGACGCTTCCTGCAAGCTACAGATGCACAAACACAACACACTAAAAGGTTAACATGTTTGCGTTCTGTGATTTGGAAACAGGCTCTTCCTGCCAGGTGAGATTCATGCACTGCCTCGGCTTCAGCTCCAGGATTCAAAAGAGACTAAATTAGAGCTTTTCTTGCGAAGCAGCCGGCCAAGACACGCTGCCACTGCTAACACTCAAGACAAACGACAGAGCTGGGAAAAATCACACGTAATCCACAGCCCTGGGAATGCGTTCAGAAACCTGAGTCATGCAACAATGATATTTCCACTACGGGAAAAACTCAAGTATCCTTCACAATCGTACAGGCCTGAGACGAAGGGCATGACATCTGCCATTTAGAATTAATGACTACACTTCCTTTTATAGGGCAAGTAATGACTGCAATGTAAAAAGTATACAATATAAAAAATACGGTCAAAACTATAAGCAATAATACTATTAGATAAATAGACAATTATAAAAAATAATTAATCAAATATTAACTAATGTATTGGTTAATTTCAACAATTACTAATTATTATAATATCCAATAAAATACTGGCTAATATATAAAAAAAAAAAAAAAAAAAGTTACGATCGACTAAACAGTTCATTCTAATACATTTTGATTCAATGTAAAATTGACACGAACTTACAGAATAAGAGAATATCTCGCATTAAAAATATGAATCGTATGTAGGCAAGTGTTTTTATCACTGATATACTTTCATAGTTTGTGTTTAAAATTAGATTTGTTTTTTCAGGTTTATTTTCAAAGTAGTAATTTTATCGGCGCTTAATTTTATTGTATATAATACACAAGTAATGACTGCAATGTAAAAAGTATACAATATAAAAAATACGGTCAAAACTATAAGCAATAATACTATTAGATAAATAGACAATTATAAAAAATAATTAATCAAATATTAACTAATGTATTGGTTAATTTCAACAATTACTAATTATTATAATATCCAATAAAATACTGGCTAATATATAAAAAAAAAAAAAAAAAAAAAAAAAAAAAAAAGACTAATACTGGCTGATAACCAATATGTTAGTGATATAATATGCATCTCTACAACATACATACATTATTTTTGGATACTACTACTTATTAAAAAAAGTAATTGTTTACAATTAACAGTTAAATATCAAATAATAGCCGATACAATACATAAAAACAACTTTAATATCGGCTGATAACCAATATTTAATTATAAAACTATGCTTCTGTTATGAGTCATGATATCTGAAATCATTATTTCTGTTGTAGGGATGAACAGTATATCGGTTGATTATCAGCCAAAATTTGACTTTTTTTCAGGTACTGTATTAACCGATACTGAATATTTAACTGAATTATTAGTATTTATTTGAGGAGAACTGACTTTTAAAATATACTGTGCATCTCTACAGTAGAAATAATCAGATTTTATTCCTCATAAC